>NC_071388.1:65950883-66172462 GCF_022682495.2 Desmodus rotundus | reverse complement strand
GTTAAATTTCAAAAAGTGTACAAATATAAAAAATAAGCTCCTCTATCGTGACTCCTCCTTGTCTCTCATGATCTTTTGGTTTTCCTTCTATAGAGGTATCACAGTTAGCAGTTTCTGGTATATATTTACAGAATTATTCTTTATGAATATAAAGTATATGCTTGTTTGTAGTTTCATACGCATATAGCATGGACAATTATACCCTGTGTTTCACTTTATATCTTGGAGATAGAGCTAGATGAGATAGAGAATGTCCTTGTGTTTTTTTATAGTTATGTGTATATAATTCAGTGGGGTGGAGGTAACATAATTTATTTAGCCAAGTCCCTCTTAATGGACTTCTAGGGTATTTCCAGACTTTTGTTGGAAATAGTGCTGCAAAGAATATATTTATATAGTCTTTGTACATAGGGGCAAGTATATCTATGTGATAAATTCCCAGCAATCTGGAGACTGCATTGAAGAGTGGTGAAACTAGAGGCAGAGATCATTTATTAGGTTTGTTCTAATAATGATGAGAAACTGAAGTAAGGTGCAGGCAAAAGAGTGGGAAGAGAGAGAACGAATTATAAACTGTGTATTTTATCAATTCTAAGATGCACATTGTTTTTCACGTTTTAATATATTTGAAATTTGCATTTCATAGTTGATGGAAGTACTTTTTAAAATTTCTTGGTGGTTTGAATAACAATAAAAAATTTAAAAAAAATTTCTTGGTGGTGTATAAAATGTTGCATGTTATAAATTGGTTTCTTTAAAAAAAAATTTTTTATTCATTGATTTTAGAGAGAGAGAGAGACATCAGTTTGTTGTTCTACTCATTCATGCATTCATTGGTTGATTCTTGTATGTAGAGTCATAAAGAACTGAAGAATGAAATGTTTTGCTGTACTTACAAGCTAGCAAGTTATGCTGTCACAGTTCTATGAAAGCTAGTAAGAGACAAGACTTCTGGGACATGGATGAAAGAAACTTTATTACCCATAGCAACAGTCATAGCCAGAGTTTCAGCCTTTGGGTGCAGTTACTTATGTCCCAATTTGCATAGGGGAACAGCATACATAATGCATTACAGGAGGGAAACCCTGAGATTTTGGAAATCTAATTATTTTTTAATTATATTATGGGGAACTAAACAAGCCTACTCTCTGCTATGGAGGGCTAAACTACCTTATTTTTAAAGTCTGTTTGCTATAGAAACACCCTTGAAAAGATTAGGTCGTCTGATACAAAAGGCAGTCATTACTTTTCTTCACAAATTTGTGTAAAAATGGGAGAACCCATAGGAAATTGCTCTTCAATAATCCCTTTTTTAGTTCCCAAATATGAGCCAGTTGTTGGATTCAGAACCCATTGCCTGAAGTGCTGGCTGAGTCCCCTAGGAGAAGCCCCAGGAGCACTCTGCAGAGTATATACCAGGTAATTTCCAGTCCTTCTCTGAAGGACCTATAATTATTTGTTGAGATTACAGTCTGCTGGTAAAAAGGGAAATCTCTAGGACCCACAATTTTCTAGCACTACTGAGTTAGCACTGATACCCAAAGAATCTTGGCCCACCTGTTAGACTTGGAGCCTACAGAGGCCAAGTAATAGAGTCCTGGCTAACATCTGGGTTCACAGAACTGGTACATTTGGCTTTTGGCGTAACCTCCATACTGGTCTGTCATTGTAAGTGCTATCATTGTGAAGAAGGATCATAGCAAAGCTCTGAAAACAGCACCCACCTTTGCCAGTTAATAAATCCACAACAGTACTGCATATCCAATGAATATGATAAAACACCCCCAAATCAATAATTTATTATATTATATCTATAGAATATAGGACAAAAGCACATGATAATTATAAATAGGCATTGAAAAAGAATATGGCATTTATGATGGGAATATCAAAAACTAGGTAGGGAAGAGAACTACCTCAGTGTGACAAAGGCCTCAACAAATGACCCCAAAACTAACATCATACTTAGTGTATGTAATGTTGAAAGAAAAAAAATGGTTTCCCCTCAGATTAAAATAAATAAATAAATAAAAAACAGCAAAGAATATCTGCTACCACTTCCATTTAATTCTTCTGGAGGTTCTAGACAGGAGAACTGATGTTCACCATGTTCAGCTTAAGTGATTTTTTTTGAAGACTTAACGTGTTTGCCCATTTCATGACGGTGAGTTACAGTGCATCTGCCCACACCGCCCGGAGTGTTCAGCAGTTTGTGACTAAAACTGGCGTGACTCCCGTGCTCCCCCATCCCTATTTACCAGATCTCACCTGAGTGACTTGTTTTTTTTTGGTTTGTTTCCCTGGATGAAAATATCCTGAAAGGGAAATGTTTTGCTGATGTGGAAGAGGTGAAACAAAAATTGACAGAAGCCCTAAAAGACATCAAAATTGATGAGCTCGAAACCCAGTTTGAGCAGTGGAAAAAACCTCTCACTAGGTGTATTGCATGAAATGGAAAGTACTTTCAAGGTGACTGAAGTTTAAACATGTGAAAATAAATACACAATTTTTATGAATAAATTCCAGGTTTTGGGGGGGTACCTCCCTTGTAAATCAAGGTTTCTTTTCATTATGGGTAACCAGACACAGCCTTTCCCATCCTTTTCCTCCTAATCTATTGGTGTCTTTATATTTACAGTAGGTTTCTTATAGGTAGCATGTTGCAGAGGTTTAGTTTCTTTGAGTTCAATACAATAATGCCTGCCTTATAAGTGGGTTGTTTAAACTACTTATGTTTGGTGTGATTGTTTATGATTAAGTTTAAATTTCCATCTTTTTAGTGGTATTCTATTTGTCTATTTGCTCTTTGTTCCCCTTTCTCCCACTTTATTTTTGTCTTCTTTTGGCTTAATGATAGATTTTATTTCATTTTTCCTTTTGTTGGCTTAATATTGTTAATTCTTTCTTCATTGTCTTCTTTTAATTGTTAAAATTTAGGGTATATATTTATATGTTATCACAACCTAACTTCAAATAATGTTATCCCACCTCATATATTTTATAACATTACAACATATATTTTTATTTTTCCAACCTGTTCTTTGTGTAATTCTTGTCATGTTTTATTTCTACATAGCCTATAAACCTCAGTTATACTATGATTATTTTATCTATAAATTTCAAAGTTAAAGAGATATTAACATAAAAATATAGTTAATTTATGTTTGCTCACACAATTACCATTAGCAATGACTTTTACCCCTTTGAGTAAAACCAGATTTCCATCTGGCATTATTTTTCTTTTCCTGAATGATTTTTTTTAAACTCTCTGTACTACTGGACTGCTGGTGATGAATTACTTTAATTTTCATATGTCTGTAAAGGGTGTTATTTTTTCCTAATTTTATGAAAAATATTTTTGCTGGGTAGAGATTTATGAATTGACTTTTTTCAATTCTTATTTAAATGCTTTGAATATGTTGCTCTATGATCTTCTAGTCATTGTCACTTCTGTCCAGAATCTTGTCATTATTCTCATGTAATGTTTATTTTGACTTTGGCTGTTCTGAAAATTTTCTCTTTACAACTGATTTAAGCAATTTGATCATGATACAGCTGTTTTCATGTTTCTTATGCTTGGGATCCACTGGGCTCCTTGGAAGTGTGTGTTATTAATTTTCATCAAATTTGGAACACTTTCAGCTATTGTTTTCTTAACTGTGTTATTCTTACCCATTCTCTTCTCTCATTAGGGAATCCCAATACACTGTAATTAGCAGGTTGAAGTTAACCTGGAACTCATTTGTGGGTTTTTAAAATATTTTAAAATTTTGTTAAGGTATAATTTTATATCATAAAATTGGTGTTTCTAAATATACAATTGAAAAATTTTAATGAATTTACAGAATTATGAAATCACCCCACAATTCACATTTAGAATATTTTTATCCGTAAGATCCCACATGCACATCTGCAGTCACCTCCCTTTCTTACGCCTAACGCCAGACACCAACAATGTGCTTTACATCTCTATACATTTGCCTGTATGAACATTACATATAAATGAAATATATGAGGGATTTTTGTATGTTTGACTTTTTAATTTAACATGTTTTAGAAATTCTTACATGTATTATTAGTATTTTATTCTCTTATATGTCTGAGTACTATTCTATTTTAAGGATATACTTCATTTTGTTTATCTATTTATTAAGGTTTAAGCATTTGGGTTGTTTCTACTTTTTGTCTATTATGAAAAATTTTGCTTTAAATTTGTATATACAGCTATTTATGTGAAAATTTGTTGTCATTTTATTGATTAAATATCTAGGTGTAAAATTGCTTGGTCATATGGAAAATGTATTTTTAAGCATTTTTGACAAAAATATTTTCTAATGGGGCTACAACATTTTATGTATCTAACAGTGCATGAGGGTTCTAATTTGTCTGCATTTTTATTGACATTTGTTATTGCCTCTTTTCATAGTTGTTATTCTAGTGTAATGTAGCATTTCATTATGGTTTTGATTTACATTTCCTAATATTAATGTTGTTGGTGTCATATAATTTTTTGGTGAAACAAATATTCTGACCAATGGAAATCTACTATGGCTCCAATTATTTAGTTATTTTGTAGAAATTTTATTTTAGTAAGATTTCGTAGTTTCTATTGTATATGATTTCACTTCTTTTCTTAAATTTATTCTTCATTATTTTATTTTTTGATGTATTAATGTTAATAAAATATTTTACTAAAATATTTTATATTTTTTCTATGATTATATAGAGATACACTGTTAGTGTTGATATGTATCCACTAAACTCGATTAACTTTCTCCTTAATTCTAGTCAATTGACTTTTGTGTATATTTTTATTTATATGTGGCCATCTTTAGTTGGCTAATATTTTGTTGGTGCATTTTGCATATGTCAAATACCATGTGGTGTGTTTGTTTAATCTCAGACATGGTAACTTTCATCACCAGAAGTATGATTTCAGTCATTTTTATACTGTGCTTCTACTTATGCTCACTTGTTCCTATACATTTTTTAACACATGGAATTAATAATTTTCAATGTTTTAAAACTACTAACTCAATCTAATTCCTTTTAGCATCTGTTTCCATTCATTTTTCTCCCATGATATGCCATATATTCCTGCATTTTTGAATACCTTGTAATTTTTAATTGGATTGCAGATACTGTGGATTTTAACTTATTGGATGCTGAATGATTTTGTATTTGTACAGTTTTTTAAACTTTACTTTGAAGTATACTAAGTTATTTAGAAATTATTTGATCCTCAAAAACTTGCAAATGAACTCTATTAGGCAGGGCCCAGAGCAGCGTTTAATTAAAAGCTCATTTTCCAAACTATTGAGGCAATAACTTTCTGAATGCTTACTCAATGCCATGTGGATTATATAGGCTTTTCTGCTCTTACTGGTGAGGTCACAGACTGCGTTTAGCCCATATGAAAGTCAGAGCTGTGCCCTCTTTTTCTTTCATGTGTTTCTCTTCCCAATCTCATGTGATTTTTTCCTACGCATATACAAATGACTGCTGAAATGAGGGCTGAAGATCTCTGTGCATTGCACTCCTCTTTGATATTATTCCATGCAAACCCCAGCCATTTGGGCCTTCTCAGGCTGCCAACTTGATATCCTCAACACAAAGACATCTCCAGCTTCCCTATCCTTCTGTGCTAGTTGAAGGCTCCTATAGGACAGAACAGGGGCAATCATAGTGCTCACCTCAGTTGTTGCCCCTCTGTCAGCTCACTATCCTTTCCTGCCTGAAGTCCCAAGTCTACGTACTACTGTTTCTTAAATTTTATTTAGTTGATAGTTATTTTCAGTAGGGATGATAAATCTGTTCCCTCGCATAAGTTTCGAAGTTTAGCAATCTCTTACAGTCGTTCTGTTCCTACCAACATCATAGATCAACACTGAGAAAGAAAATATATACATGTATATTTTTTCTTAATAAAAATTAAAACACTTGAGTCTATTCCAGTCCACCTATAATAAAAAATGCCTAAGAGATGATAGGTGCCTTGCTCAAGGTCCCTAATGTTGCTAGTGATAGAGATAAGACTTACCTTATTAACTCACAATTCTTTGAATCATTAATGGAGTTTTTGAGGTCAAAACAAAGTGAACAATCACACTTTTCTGATTATACAGTTTTCAATATAATTTGATTTAAATTAAGCACACTTATGGACAAAATTCTTGAGTGCTTTTTTACTCTAAGAATAAAATCCATTAACTTTCAGAATGTTAAGAAGTTAATTAACACTAGAATTTTTATGTAATAAACAATATATTTTAGAAAAATAATTTAGAATATTAAGTATTTTCCATTCTGGATTACTAGTATTCATGTCAAAAAGTTAGAAGAGGAGTAAAGAAAAAAAGCAAAGTAAAATGATGTATTTGTTTTACAACTTTCAAATCAACACCTAAATTACACAGATGCAAAAGAACATCAGAAATAATTGTCGTGAACATTGCTTTTAATTAGCAATCAGCACATAAAGTGTGATGATATATTTTATGTATTCCCTCATGAAATATACATGTTATAAATCTCATTAATCTTACATTAGCAGCTTAGCTTTTTTGGCACCAGTAAAGAATTTGCCTCAATTTATTTTAGTTAGTATAGTAAATGACCATTAGTTTATAGTAAAGTGATTTATTAAGAGTAACAGATATATTATTTGCAGCTATTAATAACTCTAAATCCTATTATGATCTATCTCAATAGACCAATAAACTTAGATGAATGTTCTGAAGAGAAGTAGTGGGCTCCCATATAAGATCTGGAAGTCATGTTACTGTAATAAACATTGTGTAACTAAGACATATAGTCCCATACGCCTGAGATTAAAATGGGGTCAAATGGCAAATGTAGCCAAACTTGGTGTCTTAATTTGTAAATAGACAGTTGCACCGTACAACCTGCATTACCAGTCCTGCTGGGAGTTGTTATTCATTTAGAAAAATAAAATATTTAATGGTTTTTTAAAATATGTTCATAGGAATCCTCAATAAAAAGGGTAATTTTAAGATGAAGAAATTTCACAATTCAGGAATAAGAAAATATGACCATATAAAGGGTTAAACCAAGGTTGAAACTCTCCAAATTAGGTTTATTTAAATATTTGCAAAGTTGTCAAACTTTAAAATATCAGGATCAATTTTGTCCAAATAATGTGCTATTGCCAGAACAATGACTACAGGACTATAATATAAAAAGACACTTACAATTATTTGTAAATGACTGAGAAACTCTTTAAGGGACTTCTTGGCCAGAGATAAGGAGAGATTCACTCCTTGTCAAGCCCCAATTAAATTGTTTTCTTTTATGAAGCAGTCAGTTAAATATTAAACACTGTCATAGACAAATATCAGTCTAAAGTATTTTTCAGCAAAGCCAATTCTTTTTCTACTGAGGGTCATAATAATTTATATTCTGACATCACTTGGAGAAGGGATATTTCTTCCAACTTTTCAAGCCTCTGAACAATAGAGAGCCCTCTCCTACTGTCTTAGGAGGAACAGATGATGTAAAGTTTTTGACAAACTTCATGCACGAGATATAGTCACTGTTTTCCTAAGGGTGAGGTGACTTAGAAGTCTTCTTTAAACCCAAAGTGATCGATAGGACATCCTATTATGTCTTTTCCTTTCTCATTTCGGTTTCTGGGATTGGGTTGCAGACTAAAGCAGTTTCCTCAATGCTCAATAAAAAATATTACAAATTGGCAAGCATATCACGACATAAAATAGGATATAACTTTACAAAAATGTTATGCTATCTAATGTGTAATATTAACTATCTCTTGGAGTTTGACTAGCCCTTGCTTTGTGGTACTATATTCTCTAAATTGCAGTTTATGCTTTCATTTGGCCAAAAATACATTTCCATGACCATTTTGTAGAAAATGGCCAACAACTTCACACGCCTAAATTAACATGGTCTAAATTTGTCCAGCACTGGAAAGTAAGTCTGTTCTTACTAAACATTTGTTTTACCATTTAAAGTGTATACAATACTTTATTATTGTCTTATTTGTCATCACAATAATTCTGGAAGAGCATATTGATGATATCCCCATTTCAAAGATTAAAAAAACCCATAGCTCAGAGGCCTAAATAAAGAGAATGAGCAATAGGCAAATAGCTATAAATCAAGCCTTCATGTTACACATTTTATTCACGATAAACTATTAGTCATGCACCATTTTGGCACAATTTAATGGTGTGTGAAGGTATAATTGAGACCTAACATAGGCAACCGTTAGTTTTTAAAAAATACAATTTGGGGGCCTTTTCAAGTAAGCAGAGCATGTTTTAGACTTACATATGCATTAGCTCATAAGCTACCTGTTTTGTTAGGTAGTTAAGGAGAGATGTTGTCAGGAAAATATTCTGGCATATGGTGTAACTACTGAATCCATCACAGTGCCACTTTTCATATTGTTTTATGATCAGTAAAACAAGGCACATTATGACTGCAGGGAACAATAATTTACCACAGATTCTGTTTTTTGGGTTGTATTTTTTTTTTACTTAGCTTGCACACTAAATTATGAAGGCAGATTGTTTCTTGGTGTTTACTGAAATTTAGGGCAAGTACACGTTTTTCTCTAAATATCCTTTCAATTAAAAGCTGTTACATAAAACTAGGGGGGTGGGACTTTGCTGTTGGGTGATGGGTTGGAGGAGGTGATAAATAACTGATTTATATCAAATTCTGGCTGATGTTGTTTTAAGCAGTTGTGGAAAATGTTTTAATCAAGAGTCAATGAATGTGGAGTGGAAATAAATATGATGAGCATAAGTACAGCAGAGACAGATTGTAGACCGTGAATTTAGAGACTGAGATGTTTTCTTATCTGAGTAAATCTTTCCCATTCTGTGCACTCCTGTCCAGCATTTTTAATTAAGCACCAATCTTCTTATTCCTCAAAAAGTCATGACATAAAATTAAAAGTTAAATTTACTCCCAGAAAGTTAAATTTACACCTAATTTCACACTACTCTGTAACTGTATGATAATGTATATCCTAACTGACTATTCATGAGGTTTTGCCTGCGTTATGAAATCTAAAACCCATAAGTTTATCCCAGAAGTGGTCAATGTTAGCTGAAGGTTCACTCTGCAATTCGAATATCAAGTGAAGTGAATTAGATATTACATTTTCAGAAGAAGGCAGGCAGAAAGGAAAAAATGGAGCTTCAATTTTACTCCTTGATGATTTTTCCAGTGCTTTCTCCAAACTAGTTTCCTCTTTCCTCAAATGTTCTCTTCAATGATCATTTTAACTCATAACCATAATAGAATATATCAGATACAAAAAATCTCCTTGCAGAAACTCATGGGAAATCTGCAGTGAAAATTTTTTTAAAAAGCAACCCTTAAAACCTAGTAATATTCAAATCAATTAAAACCTGAGTGTAAACTAAAAAGGTACTAGAAAACCGAATTATATCTCAGCCTTTGTTGTTGTTAATTTTGGAATCATAAATACAGAGCATTGAAGGGATATGACAACCAGAATCATTTGTTTTACAAGTAAGTAATTATTAGAGAATCACACAGTTAGAAACACAGGATTAAAAGACCTAAACGGAACATCTAAACATCCAGGAAAGCATGACTCAGCAGGTCCCATAGCAGTAGCTGTTACCTAGAACGTTGTGGGAAAATGACCTTTCTGAGATGTGGCTTATAGTGTGTAATTTTTAAAACCTTTAGTGTTTTTATATTTTGTATTTAAATTCAATTCATAGAAAAAGTAAATGTGTTCTTTGTCAAATTGTAAAAATATGGCTTATAATACTTGATGAATCAAAAATTCATCAAAAATTCATCAAAATTATTCATGAGTTTTGTCATTTTCAAAGCTATTCACTTCACAATGAGGATATAAAGACATTAGACTGAGTGTTAAGTCCAGAATTAGAGAGGTATAAGGTTGAAGCAAATTGAACTCACATCTTATATCTCTAAACTTTTTGGTTGGAATTCCTAATATACAAAATTGATTTTTTAAAATATTTATTTATTTATTTATAGAGAGAGAGGGAGGGAAAAAGAGAAGGAAAGAACATCAATGTGTGAGAGAAGTATCAATCTGTATCCTCTCCCTCGCCCCCAACAGGGGACCTGGCCCGCAACCCAGGCATGCGCCCTGACTGGGAATCAAAAACACTGAGACCTTTTGGTTCACAGGCCAGTGTTCAATCCACTGAACCACACCAGCCAGGGCCAAAATTGATTTTTTAAGACAACCATAAAGAGATGCTGTTGGTATTAGATAATGCATTAATATGTCATATATCAAACTAGAAAAAAATAATGTCCTTTGTAATGCTGAAAATAGTGAACTAAAGAAATAGCTCAGCAAATTACTACCTACTGGAAAAGTCATTTTATCCTTAGCTCCTTTATTTTGCAGTACTTTGGGGAAATATGAATATAATCAGAAGACTTTCTAGCTGCACTTAAATATTCTTTTCCTCAGGAAAAACTAAAATAAGACAATAAAATATTCCAAAGAAAACAATTGCTTAGATGACTGGATTTGCATCTTGTTTTATTTTATTATTTTTCACTGAATGTGTTTGAAAAATAAAATGGGATTCATGGCATGATTATTCCACAGAATTTCTTAAAACAATATTATTACTATGCAAAGGCAGTCTAGCATCCTTGCCCAAAGATATAAAATATACCCAAGGATTCAGACTTCCTAACAGATGTTTAATGTTGGTGGTATTATTAGGAGCTTAATGTAGTTCATGACAAAACTAATTCACATTTCAAAAATGAATTTAATAGTTACTTAAATGAAAAGAACACGTGAATAACTAAGGTTAGGTTTTTGGACTAGGTCCTTTGTTAACATATCTGCATTTATGTTTAACATTAATTGTCTCAATGAAGTTAACTTTTGACAGACTGTTTTGCAATGCAAGACAGTCCTATAGCCCTGTGTGGGATATGTATTTAGTCATCGATTATTGGTTATGATGTGATCTATATTGCATCATTTTAAATCAGAGTGAGCTTAGTATGGTCTACTCTCAACCAATGATTTGTGATTTATATTTTCAGTGTCATTTTTGAAAAAGAGTAATGCTAAAGTTTATTACAGAAGAGTTAGCATATGTATTTTAAATAAATGTTAATAGAATATGAATGGAATGGAATAGAATAGAATAGAATAGAATAGGAATTTTGTTACTATTAAATACACTATTATTCAATGTTATGACCTGAATTCTACAAGAGTGAACTCTGTATGACTTTATTGTGCAGTATAAAAACCTTAGATTTATACTGTAAGAAAATCTTATGGAATCTTCATTGCAACAAGGCAGACTTAAAATTCCATTGCTGTGGAATTTATCATATTTCATAACTATAGTTTACACTTAATATCAAAAGGGATGTCTGAAATATTGTCCTACATTTAACCCTTGCAAAGCTTCAATTGTGCTTACCTTTAACACTTCTTTTTAGTTAGATTATTAAGATGTCATGAACAATCCAAAAATTTGCTCTTCTAAGTATGCAGTTCTATGAGTTTTGACAAATGTATTAGACTTATGAAACCAAATTATATGGAACACTTCTGCTATTGGGAAAATGTTCCTCTTGCCCCTTTCTATCAACCATTCCCTGTACTCCAGCTATCGATCTGTTTGAGTCCCCCGAATGGCGTAACAGGAGACCATTCTGAATGTATCAGTTCAAGATCAGCTTCTTTTACTTAGCATAATGAACTGGAGAATTATCTATATTATTCCTGTATTAATAATTTATTCCTTACTAGCGTTGAATAGTACTTCAATGTAGACATAATGTACAGGTGTGTATCCTTTCACCAGTTGAAGGACATTTGTGTTATTTCCAATTTTGACAATTATAAATATACTGCTATATACATTTGTGCGTATGTTTCTGAGTGAACATAAGTCCTTATTTCTCTTAGATAAATATCAAAGTGAGAATTATTTGATATTGACACTTAACTTTACTAATGAACTATTGAACTGTTGTCCAAAGTGGGTGTACTCTTTTGCATTTCTACTAGTATTCTATGACAGTTTTAACCATCCTTAAAGGTATAGTGGCATTTTGGTGTGGTTTCAATTTGTATTCTCCTAATGACTAATTATACATGGCATTTTTATTCATGTCTCACTTATCATTAAATCTCTGATAAAGTGTCTTGAAATATTTTTCCCATTTTAACTAGATTGTGTTCTTACTGACTTTTAAGGCACTTCACATATTCTAGATATGATTCCTTTATCTGATATATATTTGAAAATTTTTTCCCTAGTCTATAACTAGTCTTTTGATTTTTTAACATGTGTCTTTGAAAGAGTGAAACTAAGTTTCCTTTTTTTCCTTCGTCCCTCCCTCTCTCCCTTTATCTCATTCTTTTCTTTCTTTTGCATACAAATGTCTAATTGTCCTAGCACTAATTGTTTTAACAAAAACCTGTTCTTTCTCTAATGAACTTCCTTTTCAGCTTTAATAAAAATCAGTTCTGTAAAAAAAATCAGTTATGTCTCTGGTGGGGGCTAGCTTGCTAAATAATCCCTCTCAGTGCTTCACCCTTAATTTTCCATCTCCCCTGTGTGAATATGATTCAGATGTGATCTCTCCCCATACCCTTGCCCCTGCCTCAGTAGTTTGCCTTATTGCTTAACAATTTGTGCTTGTATGTGAAAGGGTGAGCATGCATGTGAATGTTTGAGTATGGGAGTAGGGGTACGCTCTTTTTTGTACTGGTCCAATTTCAGCATTAGCCTGTCTAGCTGGTTCTGCATCTTAAGATCATTTTCTCAGTAACTCTATTCATGGTCAAACTATGATTTATATCTTTGGTAGACCTGATTAGAGAGAGTGCTTTTCTACTCTTCTCCCACCAGCAGAAGCCCTTTTATGATCTGGACATATGATAGACTTCTATTCTTTCTTAAGCCACCACACATCGCTATGTCTCGGGGGAGACAGATAAGAAGCCTTTTGCCTCCTTATTATGGTAGAGTTGTCTAAGAGGGGCTTGCATCTTTCCCACAGGTGGTCCACAAACTTTCTCGATGCCTTCACCATCACTGGGGGATTTCTGTTATCTTCTACCATGTTTCCATTCTTTCACGTGAAGAGCCAGTGAATTTGGTGGAGAAAAGTATAAAACTGCTATGACCTCGCCTTAAGTCTGTGGCTCCTAAGTTTCTTTGTTTTCTCAGATTACACTATCTTAGACTTTAGAATTTGTTAAACTTTAGTTGAGTACTTCGTACCTGCTGGTATATCATCTAGAATCTCGCTTTCCTTACTTTGCCACACAGGGGCCAATGCTTGTGTCCTGTCTTTCCTCACAGGGAAACATCCCAAACTACTTTTTTCTTGCTGTGGGAGTGGGATCAGTACTATTTCCACTTTTCTACATCCTGAATGGAAGTAGAACTTTTTCCTGGGAGGAAGCAGTTCTCCTAATCTTCCATATAAGCATTAGACTGAACTTGCTCCCAGAGCTGTGCCCATCTTTGTAGGTCTTGTTTCTGGGCCAGTTTACAACAAAAGGGAATAGAATAGGAACTACCAACACTTGCTTCTATTATGTGTGATCCTGGTAACTCAGAGGGTAAAGAGGCCTAGACACGCATTACCCTGTAAAGATTGCTTAGGGTTCTGGCTTTCAGACACTTCCCCAATTCTAACCCAAACTCTGTCCTTACCAATCAAAGGTGTGAGGTCAATGCACTGTTTGTGTGAATTTTTGACCAATCTGGACAGTATTTATCCTTTTTCCTCTGGCCATGATGAGGTTATTATGTTGCCAACAATAGTTGGCAAAAGTCACCTCAGATCCTTTTTAATTGCAAGCTAATAAAAGGCAAACATAGAGTACATATTAAAAAATAAGCAATCAGTGAAATGTCACAAGCTTTATAAAAATATTACAATTCAAAATGTAGAGCCCATCTTAAATAATAATAATAAATCACTTCCTGTATAGACTTACCCTAATTTCTAATTTATGTTAGATTGAAATTTAAGCTTGCATTATATCTATGAATTTAGAGCTAAGAAGCATCAATCTTCTATCAGGGAAACATACAGAAGAATAAAAGTCATAATTGCTGAAATAAAACTACATCAGTATCACATTTGACACTATAGAAACAAGTTTTGGTAAAGAAAAAGTCTAACAATATATTCCATCAGAAACAAGAAAATGAAGAAGCAAATAAAACAATAAGAAATAACAGGGTTCATAGATTCAAAAATTCATGTTTTATATAACAAATTCGAGAAAAAAGGGAAAATCCAATGGACAGAACAATTAATAGAACCAAAGTGTAATACAAACCAACTCTTCAAAGAAAAAAAAATGTAAAACCAGAATTCAGAAAGGTAAGTCAAGTACCCAGTAACTATTTTTAAAAATAAAGTGACCCATTTTATAAACAGCTTAACCAAATAAGGGCTAGGAATGGAATGGTGGCTAGCAGCGAATCCTCCTAAAAGAGGAAATCAATGAGGTGAACATGTTGCTATCTTACAGATGACAGTGTGATCTTATAAAATCTGTGCCACATAGTTGTTTGATTTGGCTCCATGAAAACTCAAGGATGAATTTGTGACGAATGTTTCATAATGATTTAAGACTTTATGAAACGTGATCTATTTATTGTCTGACCTCATTATATGGCTCTACCCCATTTTCTCTTTACTTTGGTGTCTTTTGCATTACTTTCATACATTATATCATTCTCCAGCTATAGTCAATAGTTTTAACCATACAACAGTATAATTATATTAGTTATTTAAAAATACACAATTATACCAAAACAAGAAATGCCAACAAATGGCGAAGAATCTAAATTTTGAAGATAGTGTGTTGGGAAATGAGATCTCTATATCAGCAAAAAAAATGTTTTTCTATATGTGCAGTCAAAAAAAGAGATACATTAGGATTTTCAAGTGCTTTTAAACTTTCCAACCAATGAAAAAAGATATTAATCAGTAATAAAATATAGTCACCTGGGAAATCTCAGTCAACTGAGACACTACAAAACATTTATAAACAAGACATTACAGGAATAATATAATAGTGACAAAGTGTATAAAAACTATATTAGATCCCCACTAATACATAACATATTACCCCCAAATTAGTGACTTAAAACAACACACATTTACTATCTTACCCTTTCTGTGGATCAGGAATCTAGGCATGTTTCAAGTGAATACTGTATTTTGAGATCTCTCACAGGCTGCATTCAAGGTATCCTCTGGGCTGTAATAATCTCAGTACTCATATAGGCATAACCTATTTTCAAACTCACATGGCTGTTGGTAGATTTTAGTTGCCCAAGAGGTGTTAAACAGCAGGCCCTGTTCCTTGCTGACTATTTGCAGGTGTTAACCCTCAGTTCCTTCCCATGTGACTTCTCCACCATGGCTTCATTACAGTGTGAAAGTTGCCATGGAAATATTCTGATAATTTGACTGGTCACAATCTCTATAACCTGCCCCAAGAAATAACATCCATTAAGTATTCCTGATCCTCAGGTAGAATTTGTATTTTTTTTCAATGCTGTTATTTATACTTTGCACAGGTAATAAGCATGTAAAATATACTTCTTATGTCATTGTAACACACTGTGCATTGCAGATTCTCTCACTTGACTATTAACTTTTTTTGAGGGTATGAACCAGTGATATATATATATATATATTTGTAATTCATGGCAATATTTACAGAGAGCTCTGCATATATGGTGACATTATCAAAATAGTTGTTAAACTTCCGGCTGAGATGGAGGTGTAGGTAGACACACTTCGCCTCCTCGCGCAACCACAAGAAGAAATTACATCTAATCTAAAAACAAATAACACCTAGAACTGTCAGAAAATCAAACTGTATGGAAGCCCAAGAACCAAGGATTTATATAAGCAAGTAAACCACATTCATCCAGGTGGGTAGGAGGGGAGGAGATGTGGAGAGGCAAGGAGACACACTGTGGCTCGAAGAGGTGGCAGCAGTGGTGGAACGGGCAGAGGTGACCCCACACTCATTATGGTGGGTAAAAACTCTGGAGGGATATTTTGGGAGCAAGTGGTCCCAGTCCCAGGTCAGACTGCAGAGGCCAGTGTTCCAGCTCCTCGATGATGAATCCCCATAACTTCTGGCTGTAAAAAACAGTGGGGATTGGGGAGGTAGAAGTAAATGCCTGATTTTCAGAAAATTTCATTTGAAGGGCCCACGAGATCTTAAAACAAATGCAAACCCACCACTCTGGGATCCAACACCAGGGCAGCAGTTGGAATGGCGCTAGTCACATACGGGGAGTGGATGAAGTGACTGGAAACAGGGTGAATGTTGGGCAAACCCCCAGATGCCAAGCAGTGGCACAGTCCCCTTTCTAAGCCCTCCCTCCACACAAAGCAGTGAAATGGGTTGACCCACCCTGGTGATTACCTAAAATTCCATCCCAAACAATTTACTGGGGCCTTTTACAGGGAGTCCAAGCACTGCCTAGTACAAAGAAACAAACAGGGAGGCTGACAGATTGAGGACACAAAGCAATATGGCCCAAATGAAAGAACAGAACAAACTGCCAGGAAAAGAACTAAATAAAATGGAGATAGCCAACCTGTCAGATGCAGAGTTCAAACACCAGTGATCAGGATGCTCAAAGAATCCTTTGAGTATGTAACAGCATAAAGGAAGAAATGAAGGTTACACTAAGTAAAATAAAGAAAAATTTACAGGGAAACAACCAGAAGGGAAGGAAGCCAGGATTCAAATCAATGATTTGGAACATAAGGAAAAAATAAACATTGAACCAGAACAGAAAGAAAAAATAAGAATTCTCAAAAATGAGGATATTGTAAGAAGCCTCTGGGATATCTCTGTAGTTGCCAGCATCTGAATCACAGGGATGCCAGAAAAGAGAAGAGGAAGAGTAAGAAATTGAAAACTTATTTGAAAAAAATAATGAAAGAAAACTTCCCTAATTTGGTGAATTACAAGTCCAGGAAGCACAGAGAGTCCCAAGTAAGTTAGACCCAAAGAGGACCACACCAAGATACATCATAATTAAAATGCCAAAGGTAAAAGAGGAAGAGAGAATTTTAAAAGCAGCAAGAGAAAAGGAGAGAGTTACCTACAAAGAAGTTCCCATAATACTATCAGCTGATTTCTCAAAAGAAACTTTGCAGGCAAGAAGGGACTGGCAAGAAGTATTCAAAGTGATAAAAAAAAAAAGCAAGGACTTACCACCTAGATTACTCTATCCAGCAAAGCTATCATTTAGAATGGAAGGGCAGATAAAGTGTTTCCCAGACAAGGTAGAGCTAAAGGAGTTCATCACCACCAAGTCATTATTACATGAAATGTTAAAGGAACTTATTTAAGAAAAAGAAGAAGATTAAAACTTTGGACACTAAAAAGGCAACAAATTCACAACCATCAAAAACTGAATCTAAAAACAAAACAAACTAAGCAAACAACCAGAACAGGAACAGAATCATAGGTATGGAGATCATTTGGAGGATAATCAGCTGGAGGCAGAAGGGAGATAATGGGGGAAATGGTACAGGGATTAAAAAGCACAATTGGTAGGTACAAAATAGACAGGGGGATGTCAAGAATAGTATAGGAAATGGAGAAACCGAAGAACTTATATGCATTACCCATGGACTTGAACTAAGTGAGAGGAATTGCTATAAGGAAGTGGGGTACCAGGCAGAAGGGGCAAAGTGGGAAAAAGTGGAACAACTGGAATAACATAATAAAATGTACTAAAAATGGTTGTTAATAGCAAAAAAAAATGTTGCCCAAATTATTAATTAAGCTGTTTTTTTTTAACAAAGTCATTTCACTTAATCCTTATTCAAGTGAATTATTTAGAAGGTGAATAAATATTAAGTAATTTCCCCACAATATATGACAAGATATTGAGTCAGAATTTGTGTGAATTTTGTGTTAACTAAAAATTCAAAACTGAGTATTATTTTCATCAACCAGTGAAGGAGTTGTATAAAAATATTTAATTAGGAAAAATGCACCTTCTAAAATAGCCAACCATGTCTTTGTTTTTTTTCACTAGGGTAACAGAGAAAAGTACTGAATATTTAAACAAGTGTGATGCTTCCTGAGTATCAGTTTCAATAGAAGTTTTTAAGGTAGAAAGGACAAAATGAGGAAAGAGAAAATTGTGGGATTCCTGTTCTCTTCGTGTACATGGAGACTGGCTGGGGAGACTGGTACCAAATGTCCTCATTGACTACCTTTCTCCCCTCCCCCAGTTAAGTTACATTACACCTGCTGCTGTGACATTAAATCTCAGAGGCAACCCTCTGCTATGTGTCATAGTTAGCAAGCTTTAATCCATCCAATTTTGTAAAACCTCATGACTCCTAGTTCATTGCATTTAATGAGTAACCAATACATATTTATTGAAAAATGGATGCAATCAGCTGAAATATCCAATAAGACTTCCAGAAAGTAATGCTATCACAACTATGATGAAAGGTTCCTACTTAAGTTTGACTGTGTAAATAATGGTATTATTTCAAGACAGGAAACAACTAAAATATGGATGAAGTATTTTACTTTAACATTTACTTTAACAATGATGAGACACAGAGCTAGGACAGATATCAGTATAATTAACCTTTTTCTTATCATTGAAAAACATTTCACCCTCAGATTGATTTACTTATTAAACCAGTAGATAAGCTAGTTTCTTTACTTTTCATATATTGCATTGTTGATGAATGACAATTTTTACCTCTCATTTTCTATCCAAAACAAAAAGATCCATTTATAATTTACACAGTTACGTCATATGAACATGAGTTATGGGTAGAACTTTTTCAGTAAATAATAATGCTTCAAATTGCTTCATAAATTTCTTCCAAAAAATTCAAACTGTTTGACAGTTACTATATCATTATTCTCATTTTCTAGATGGCACTCTCTTTCTTTTTAACATTACCTGGTAAATATGCTAAGACACAAAAATGCTTCATGGAATATAAATTAACTGATGAGGCCCAAAGAATGGAGAGGTGCTGGGTAGACGGGGGCATCGAGGGAAAAATTGGGACAACTGTAATTGCATAATGAGTAATATATAATTAAAAATAACAAAAATGAATAAATAACATTAGAGTTTGGGAAAAATAATAATAATTAATACCCCTTCTCACTGATATTCCCTGCTAGGTACAAATGCCTCTGGGAACACAGCAAACTCTCCCTGCTTTATATATCTCATCATTCCATGTTGTTCAGCCTAGTGTCTAGGAAACAAGTGAGTCAGTGAAAGTATGTTTATTGGCTGTCAAATCTGTGATTCTAAAGAGCACTCAAGTGGACAGAACAGTGTACAATATTGTGCCATTCAAACCTGATAACAAATGAGTGACAATACTTGTCTTATTTGCCCTGAAGATTAAAAGTATATGTGTTGGAATATGTTATTTTATAGTACAAATGACATAAAAAAAGTAACATGGTGTGCTGGAAAAAAAAAAAGCAAACAGAAACCTAAAGTTAAAACATGGCACTAGCACTCATAAATTGTGTGTCTTTTTGCAAATAACTTTTCTGAATCATCCTATTCTATTTGCAACGAATAATAATTACCTACTGTCTGTATACATTCTGTGTCTGTGCATGTGCAAAGTTTAAATAAGATAATGAATAAAAAATATATACAAAGGGGAGGGGGTGGGGACAGTGGGGGAGAAGGGTTTTCAGGAACTACTATAAAGGACACATGGACAAAACCAAGGTGGAGGGTGGAAGCAATGGAGGGAGGTGGGTTTGGCTGGGGTTGGGGGAAAGTGTGGGGAGAAAATTCAGACAACTGTAATTGAACAATGATAAAATAATTAAAAAATAAAATTGTATGTACATCTAAAATATATTGTATGTAAACTGTAATTGAAAAAATATTAATAAAAATAAATAAAAAGCTATTTTTAATAATAGACTCAAATGAGAACATTATCTATTTAAAAAATGTTTACTCTGAAAGATCTGGGTTTATGGACCAATTTGAAAAAACTAAGACCGGTCTCTGTTATAAATTTAACCAGTGAAGCTTAAATTGATGTTAACTTTTATTTATAAAATAAAGAATTTATACGTCAAAGAGTTTTCAAATCTTGTCCACCATTTCCCTGTTGTCCTTTTGTGATTGTGGAGTTAGTGTGAAGAATCCCACTGTAGTTCAGAAATTTTTACCATGTCACAAAGAAACTTACATAAGGAACTGGCTTTAGAAGTTAGATGCTTTAATTTCTAAATTCTCTATTTTTCAACAACATGTTTACCACTCTAATGTTATATTTTCCTAATACATATCAGACATTAAGCAATGATATCCTATTAAAGGCAATTATTGGCATTCCAATTTTGGTATAAATAATATGGTCTCAATCAACATCACATATCTGAATGAGGAGCCCTTACTTCAGTGTACAATTTGCATCAATTATAAGACATGAGATTAAATCATGACAGTTAGTCTTTAGGATCATTGCAGTTTTGTTGGTCTTTAAATAAACCTTCTTCTTAGAAAAATGTAAATAGGTCTTGATATAAGTCAATAAATAGTTATTTAACTAGCAAACATGTTAGAAAACATTAATCGCAATTAGATAATGCAGCAACTGACCTGAAAAATATTATAAATAGGGAGTTGTGGAGTGTTCTGGGGTCCAGGGAAGCTTAATTAAATATTATTTTTTATTTTGTTTTAACATATTTCTTTTTGGACTAGTAATAAATACAGTGCCTTGTGTATACCACACAATATTTAAACTTTTTCTCATTTTCTGTCTATGTAAATGTTAACCCTCACAAAACATTATTATAATTTTTATATTACATATAGCGGCACAGGAGAACGTTGAATTTAAGTAGCTTGTGCACAATAACACGGTTAAGCAACAAACAGGTTTTGAATTCAGGATGTACAGATGGAAGATTTGTGTTCTCATCCACGAGGATACATTTTCTCTGCATTATGTGTATGGTAGACAGAAATGTAATATGGCCTCTGAAGATTTCCACCGTCTGGAGTACATATATGACTTGTAAAATCCTCTTTTCTTGTAAATATGATGAAATGTCAGTACTATGATTAGATTATTAATCAGTTGACTTAGAGTCATAGAGTTTGTGGGGCTGTTACTAGCCTAAACAGGTGACCCTTTAAAAGAGAGTGGACCCTGTCTAAAGTCATATTCTCTAATAGAAATATTCTCCACTGCTGGCTTTGAAGCAGAGGGGTCCACCTTAAAGCCAGGACCTGAGAAAAGTTCCTAATTGCTTCAAGCAATATTTGACCATTAGCCCTCCAAAAAAGCAAGATTTCAATCCTACAAATGCAAGGAACTTAACATCACCAATAATTTTGACTGAAAGAGGACCCCAAACTACAGAAGAGGAAGCAACCACAGCAAAATATTTTTTGTTTTTTTGGTTTTTACCTACCAAAAATTCGATTTATTTATTTATTTATTTTTTGGTTAATCGTTCTTTTATTTTTTTATTTTTTACATTGATGTTCAATTATCCTTGTCCCCATACCCCCCCCAATTACTCTCCCCTGCCCTTGGGGCATTAGTATTTCAACATAATACCCCCACCTCCCATGTCCAATCCCCCCCCCCACCATTGTCTTTGTCCATGGGTCCTTTATACATGTTCCTTGATGATCCTTCTCCTTCTTTCCCCCATTATTCACCACATCCCTCCCCTCTGGTTACTGTCAGTTTGTTCTTTATTTCCATGTCTCTGGTTCTATTTTGCTTTTTTGTTTGTTTTGTTGATTAGCTTCCATTTATAGGTGAGATCATACCTTGATTTCATCATTGGTAGACAATTAGCTGAGGACACAGTTAATCAGGGCCTGGACTTCTGACCTATAGAAATGTTGAGATCATTAACACTTATTGCTTTAAACCATTAAGTTCATAGTAATTTGTTATGTGGCAATAAAAACTAACATAAGATGAAAGTGTGATGTATGGAACAATCAGAAATAGCCTCATTTGGAATTGTTCCATTTATTCCCTTCATTGTTGTGTGCTGCTATATATTCAGTACATTTGGGACAATAAGGTCTCAAGTACAAATGTACCTTGAGTCCACTTAATTTAAAGAGCTATCTAATGCAATAATGCCTGGTTAACTAATTAGAAAGTTGAAAACAAATAAGGACCTGGGTCGATATTATTCACTCTGCATTCTTCCATATATTTTGTGTTCTATCCATGTTGACCTCCTTTGTTATTTCAATGACTGTGAAAATAGTATTAGTTTACTATGGCTGCTTTAACAGAAGTTTATTTTCTTACAATTCTGGAGGTCAGAAGTAAAGATTAAGGGGTCAGCAGATGTGGTTTCTTTTGGGACAATTCCTTTTACCTGGCAAATGACCACCTTCTACTGTATACTCACAGGGTGATCTGCAGTAGTCAATGTCCTCCAATGAAAGAAATTCAACAGAATCTACATATTTATAAAGAAATAAATTAAATATACATATTTAGAAGAATATATTCCTACATGATTTTATTTTTATATGTGATCATCTGAATGTTTGTGTCCCTACCCCCAGATTACTATGTTGAAATACTAATGTCCAATGTGGTGATATTAGAAGATAGGACCTTCGAGGGGCACTTAGATCATAAGGATGGATCCCTCATGAATGGCATTAGTGTTTGTATAAAAGAGATGCAACAGAACTCCATTCCCCCTTCCACCAGGTGAGGATAGAATGAAAAGTCTGCACCCAATAGAGGGCCATCATCAAACTATGTTGGCATTCTAATATTTTAATTTCAGCCTCTAGAATGTGAGAAATAAATGTTTTGTTTATAAGCTACCCAATCTGTGGTATTTTGTAGTAGCAGTCCTCAAAGACATAGCTAGAATAAAATTTAACTGAATATCTGTGCAGGAGCCCAGTCAGGTTGACACACACATCACAAGTCCATCTCTTGTCAACTTGTCACCCACACACATATCCTCAATCATATTTAATTTCCAAAGAAAGACAGTAGCAAGATCAGAATTTTGCCTAACATAATAAAATTATCCAGCATAGAGCTGAAAAGCAGTAATACTTCTTCCAGAAGAAGTAAAGTCCATGAGTTATGTGTACTTCTTGATATCTCATATCTTAAGTACTATGGTGTAAAATTAATAATACATAAATATAATTAGTCAATACATCTTATATTAGATGATAATGCAAAAAGATAGAGAGGGAAACATATTTTCCATCTACATACACATACATATATATTCATAACAAGAAGAGGATACTCCTAATAATTACAGCTCTTATTTCTGTAGCCAGTTACATGGTTGAAGCTTGTATTTATAACTACCATCTGCTACTACCCATTCTGTATTGTGTTTGCCTCCAGCAAGCACCGCAGGTGGTCATAGTTCTGTACCTGGTGGAGTGACCCATACCTTCATTTTTGAAGGGTCTGGGTGACTGGTAGTCCAGCCTGGATTCAGTTGTTGTAGTTTTTCATTTACTTTAATCATGGGACATGGTAATAATAAAAAATATTCTATATTCTTCTGTATAAGCTTAAACTTTCTTATCTTCATTGTGGAATAGCAGTCTCATTTCCCCTTGTAGCCAGGATCAGTCACCCCACCCAATACAATATCTCCTCTCCTTGCCTATTTTTGCAGAGGCAAGATGGGTCCAGAGTAGCCAGGTGGCAGTCTTAACTTCCAGGTCAATAGAATCATTACAACAATGACTCCTGACACAAGTAGTCTTCCCTTTGGAACAAAGACTTCTAGGCCAGCACAACATCAGGTCATGGGAACAAAAATTTTCCTAGTGGATCATTAGGGAGTAACTGTAAATGGTCTCATTCTCATGTTCACTCCTTGATCCCTTTACCTGCATATCCTGGCCATGGGAGAAAGAGACAGCGCCACATATTGCTCACTGAATCAGAGCATTTATAGTTTTCTGGAGGATCTTGTCCCAGCACTGCAAGGTAATACCTAGTTGGCTCTGTACCTGGGCCTTCAAAATGCCATTCCACTGTTCTATCAAGCCAGCTGCTTCAGGATGTTGGAAAAATTTCTGTGAAGTGAGTTCCTTGATTAGAGGCAATGCTTTGTGAAAGAGCATGGTTGTGGATAAGGAATCTCCCAAGTCCATGGATGGTAGTTTTGGCAGAAGCAGTGCGTCCAGGGAAGGTAGGCTCATATGCAGAATCTCTGTTCCAGCAAGGACAATGGCCCTTGCTGTGACAGAAGTTGTCCAGTGTGAAAAAAAAAAAAAAAAAAGTAGCCGATCATCCCAGGAAGTAGTGACATATCTGGACTCAGTGTTTACCTCTGCTGTGGGCAGACTGTATACTCAGCAGTAACCATAAGCAGGCCTGCATTGGAGAGTGGAAGCCCATGTTTCTGAGCCTTTGCACAACCTCCATCCCTGCCGTCATGGCCAATTTGTTCATGAGCCCATGACAGGGTGACAGGGGTGTCTGGGGTGAGGCTGGCTGAAATCTACAGAAAAGGTCAGATCCACTTGATTATTAAAATACTTCTTTTTTTGAGCCACCCTTTGGTAAGCATCCCATAAGACACAAATATCTTTACATTGTTCATCTATTCAGAGAGGCATATCCACATACTTCTCCAAATTTCTTTATCACAAATTTTTCAGTTATGTTCCTTCTAAGTCCCTGACCATTGAGCCAAATCATTGTCCATTGCTAATGAATTGATATAGAGTTGTACATTTGGCCATTTCTTCTCTCAAGCAAAGTGACAAACTAAATAGGTGCATAACTTGATGTTCTGCCCACTGGGAAGATGTCCCAGAAATGGGCCGTGGTGCTCCCACTGTCCACTTTTGGGCGGTGCCTACATATCATGCAGAAGCACCTCTAAACCAAGCTGTGTCTTTCCTTCCTCTGTCACTTGATGGCAGGGAACTCCTCCTGGAGCCTTAGGTGCAGTCTGAGAGGAAGAGTAGTTGACAGGATTGAGCATCATGAACATTTTGGCTAGTTCTTCATGTAACTTATTTGTGTCTTCAGGACCTGCTCAGGTCTGTATATCCCACTCAATCAAGTATATGCCACTTCTATCTGATGAAGGAGTATTGCTGCACATGCCCACTTTATGGCTTAGTAAGTCAAAGAACTCCTGTTCTTGACAGACAACTCAGACTTCATGGTAACTGTTGACAAGGGAATTTGGCGAAGATGTGTGTGGATAGAACTCCCTGAATATGACTTATTTCAAAACTGACAGGTAATATAAAGGGGAAAATTTAATATTTATAATTGGGTAGAAATATTTTAATAGAACTCATTTAAATTTAGTAAAATATATTAACATATTTGTGTATATGTGACATTTGACCCTGTCTAATGAAAAAAAAGAAAAATTAAGTGCAAACTTGAGGTTCTATTGATCACACTAGAGCTTGACAACCAATGTTCTATTAGGTTGTAGCACATTTCATTGTGAGTCTGCAGTCAGAGCTGTGCAGAACTGCTGAGAAGTGTTTAGAGATAGGTCTTACATTCTATCGCAATCTAATCACCTGTGGCTGTTAGCACTGGAGATTGTCTAGAATGCATGAACATATATTTTTATTTATTTAATATTGGTCTGTTGCTAGTCAGTTAAGTGATTTGGGGTCAGTGCCTTGTCTTGTCTGAGCCTTAATTTCATCACAATAAAATGGTATTGAACAACACTGCTTTCTTATGGATATTGTGATCATGAGATAATATAAAATATCTATCATATGATTATATGTGAACAATATACATGTTTAAATTATTCTTATTTACATGACCCTGAATGTTTGTGTGGTTTTAAATATTTTCACAGAATTATTGATGATTTCAATTTTAATTTAGTGGTTCACATAATAAAATCATTATGATAACCAATAATTAGGGGATATTCATGCACAGTTTTTTTCAGAACATAAATGAAAATCTTATTAAAAGAGAAGCAGCCGAGTGAAAGACTGTCTCATATTGGAGGAGACTACACAGACAAAAATGAAATATAATGTAGGACCTTGGATTAGATCCCTGAAAGAACACTAGGGGGAAATGATGAAAGTCAAATAATGTATGTAGCTTAGTTAATAGTATTGACCCTGTAAATTTCCTGATTTTGATAAATGACTGTGATTATATAGGATGCTACCATTTATGGGAACTGGGTAAAGAGTGTACAAGAACCTTCTGTACTTTTTTTTCAACTTTTCTGTAAGTCTGAATAAAATGTTTTTTAAAGTATTAGCAAAAAAGTAGCTTTTGAGGCAAGTTCTTTTAAAATGTACACTTTCTTTCTCTGCTAAAACATGTCTCAGGAAATTCCTAAACTTTGATTTGACTCTAAAATATTTTTCATGTAGTAATATTTTATAAATAGTTATAGGAACAGATTTCTATAATATGTTAAAAATGACTAGTGTGTTTCTGGTGATAATTAACTTTGAATAATATAGCATATACACACAGACATATGCTATTTATAGGGAAGTCAATGACAATGTTGAAACTAATCTATTATTTGAACTAAAGTATAAAATAAAATAATATAGGGTGTATAAGCTCTTTGTGAATTCTGAAAATTAGTTCACACTACAACGCATGATTGGGACATTTTTATTGAAAGTCATGTAATTTTTGTGTTCACTGAATGTAATTTTATGTCTTGCTAAATGCAATTAGACATCTAAATGAATGTGATATTTTAGTTTCATTCTAAGTAGTATTGTTGAACATTTTTCTGATCTCAGTATCTGCTTCACTTCGCCCTTATCTTTGTATTTGCATTTGTACTTCTGTGTGTTCGTGCATCTCCGGGTACTTATGCTGTGAACCAGCATGAGAAAATGCTGCAACCACTTTTGGGGCTGTGTCTCCCCCCAGAGGCCCACAGAGAAGATATTTTCAAACATTGTTTCTAGTGATTTTTTGTTTATGTAGAGAAGCACAGATAAACATAGTGTTTATAGGCTTTGTATGGATTCTTAATAGATTATTAATTTAATAGGCTTGCATCCAAGTTATTTGGATTCTAAATATTATATAATGTGACAAATAACTTTCTTGAAGAAAAATAATAAAATGAATCAACCAAAAGTTATTAGAGCTTTCAATGTGACCTATGTATTTAGGGTGCCTAAAGCTGAATCTTCATTAATTTCAGAGTGTAGTCATGCACAATTTTTATTTTGCATTGTTGACAGTTTTTCTATTAATTTTAAGGCAAAGCTATCCTAAAATCTAAGCAAGACATATGGTATTCGTTTACTTAACAGTTTGGGGCAGAACATTTCTGAAAATAAACATTTCTAGAGTCATAGTACACTAATATTAAATGTTATTTTAATAGCTACTCTTCATACAATTCCAGTTTTCTAACTAAGTAGCCAGAAAAGTAATTATTTTAACTAATTTATTTCTAATTATTGATGTCAATTAGTGACTGCTTTGTGGAAGAAAAGCTTTCCTTGAAAACAGTATTGTGTGGCTATATTCTATATTTAACCATTGTATGAGTATTTTAGCCCAAGAATCTTCATCATGTATTGAATGATGATTCAGCTATTGGTATAATATACCCTGTCTTTTCCCTTGCCACTGCTCCTTCCTACCTGACAAATACTTAACTAAGAGGCCCTCCCATCAGTTCTGGCACTTCAAAAACTTTTAACATTTTAAAAAATTAATACTGGGAAAACAGCAAATCAGGCAGTACTTTCAATTTTGCACTGAGCAAATTGCTTTTTAGGGGGGCACAAGATATCTCCTGGGATAGGTAATGGGATGCAGAGCCTCTAACCTCTAGGTCAGCCTTTGCACCTAGCCTGGGTTGGCGGTGAGAGAAAGCCATTAGCCTTTGGTTACTGTTTGCTGACCTGTGTGAAATGAGTTGATGACTCCCGTTCAGTTTTTAGTGGACAAGTGCATGGATCACATTTGGCAACTTTGTTGATAGTTCCCCCAAAATAGAGATGGTTTGAGTAGGCTATGAGGTTAATGTACTGACCTACCAGATTAGTGTGACCTCCCTTGAAGGAGAACTTTGCTCTTTTCTGGTCCACATTCCATACGTACTCAGTAGATAGACTAATGAAGCACTTAAGGTTACTAAGGAATTCAAGTCACAACTTTAAATATGCTCTGCTTTTCCCTAATACCATGAAATAAAAACTTGATCTTATTTTTGAGAGAGATTCTCTTCTTGCTGGATGAATGCTTTGAATTTAACATAAAATTTTAGAGCCATTAGTGCAGCCACTTATTTTTAAAGACTCTTTAAAATTTACTGATTTTAGAGAGAGATTGATTTGTTGTCCCACTTATTCATTGGAAGGTTCTTGCGTGAGCCCTGACTGCAGATCAAACCCACAACCTTGGCACGTGAGGATGACGCTCTAACCAGCTGAGCATCCTGGCCAGGGCAGTGCAGTCACTTATTAATCAACAAACATAACTAATGAAACAAGACAAATGGCGAGTTATATTTTTTAATTATGATTAAGTCCATCATTTTTTCTCCAGCCACTGTAATCTGAATTGTCCCTCAGAGAGAAGACTCACAGTTTTAATCCTTACCTTGGTTTATGTTTTTGCCCGCATCTGGAACGCAATTTCTTTTTTCTGACTTCAAGCCTGTCCCTTACATCAGTCCCCAATTCAAGTTTAATTTTCACGATAAAGGCGTTACAGAATATTCTGATCCACCCAAATTTAATTATTTTTGACCAGTATCTGAATCGCACAGTTGAATAATACATCATAGTTTCTCTGATCTTGTTTTCTTATTCATTACTTTCTATATTATTTTTAATTTTCCTAATAGAAAATAATTATTGAAAGCAAAAGTAATGCTTTTTGTTCATTTGGCATTTCCTAGGTTATCTAGCTGAGTAGAATTCACAGGCTTATTGCATAACTTTTGTGTCATTTTCCTGGAGCATTTATTTCTCATAAATTCACAGAATATATAAACATTGTGACTTTTATTGATGTTATCTTTCCTTAAAATTGATAGATATTGTCATAAACATTACTTTTAGGAATGCAAAAGTACTTGGAAAGGATGTATAGTTGAGCAATATACAATAAACTGGGACAAATAAATAATCTCTCTAAATATTAGTTTCTTTATCTATAAAATGGAGATAAAATATAAGTGCAGATTATTGCACCACATGATTATGAGAAAAATAAATGAGGCAAGTTGTGGGAAAGACCTTGCAAATAGTTGTTCTATAAATTTCAAATGTTTTACTAAGTAATGTCTCAGTAAGTCTTGGATAACTATTTTTTATTTGACAATGCATCTGTTATGGGTTGGATTGTATCACTGAAATATTCATATGTTGAAGAACTAACCCCAAGTACTTCAGAATGTGTTCTGAATTGAAATCAGGGTTGTCACACCTGCAACTAGTTAAGGACAGATGAGGTTAGATTAGAGTAGGGTAGGCCTCTAATTAAAAATGACTGGTACCCTTATGAAATTTGGACACAGAAGCAATCCGGGAGAATGCCATGTGAAGATAAAGGCAGAGATCAGATTGATGCTTTTCCAAGACAAGAAACACTAAATATAGCCTACGAAACAACAAGCAGACTGACGGGAGGCATGAAATGGATTCTTCCTCACATTCCTCAGAAGGAATCAACTGTCAGACACCTTTATTTTGGATTTTTAGCCTCCAGAACTATGAAATAATAATTGTCTGTTATTTAAGTTACCTAGTTTGCAGTACGGTGATATGGTAGCCCTGACAATCTAACACAGCGTCTTATATGAAACAAGATACTTATAAAAATAAACAGAAAAACCACCAAGAAAATGAAGATGGCTTTAAAAAGCTTTGTGCTTCAAAGGTCACTATTAAGAAAATGAAAAGATAAACCATGAAATGGAAGAACATATTTGCATATATCAAATAAAGGCCTTTTATCCAGAAGGTAAAATGTATTCTTGCAAGTTGATGATAAAGACAGATAATCCAACTAAAAAGCGGGCAGTAAACCTGTATAGGCTGTTCTCCAATGGCTATATACAAATGGCCAATAATCACATAAAAAGTACTCATTACTGTTATCTACCAAGAAATAATGCAAACAAACACAATGAGATGCTATTTTGCATCCACTAATATGAAATAAGAAGGCAATAACCAGGTGAGGATGTGGGGAAGTCAGAGCACTCTTACACTGCTGATGGGAATAGAAAATGGTGCAGCCACCTTGGCACACAGTGCGGCAGCTCCTCCAGTAATTAAATGTGGAGTTACTGTATGACCCGGCAACTCCACTCCTAAATATGCACCAAGACAAGTGAAAACATACGTCCAAACCAAAACTTGGACATGAATATTTATAGAGGAATTATCCATTATAAGCAAAAAATGGAAAAAATGAAAAATCTCCGTTAACTGATGAATGGTTGAAATAAGTGGTAAATGTATACACACATATAATATATATTGTATATATAATGAAATATTATTCTGCTATAAAAGGAATGAAGTGAACGAAGGACTGATGCATGCCATAGCATATGCAAAACAAAAGCATTATGCTAAGTGAAAGAAGCCAGTTACAAAAGATCTATGTTACATTAAATTATTAAATGCAGTGTCCAGAGTAGGTAAGCCCATACAGTCAGAAAATAGATTAGCGATTGCTTAGTCCTTAGGGAGTGGAGTGTGGTGGGGTGATAGCTAAAGGATACATGTGATATTTCTTTTTGAGGTGATATAAATATTCTGAAATTGACTGTGGTGATGATGCCACTTATCAGTTATGAAAGGATTTCAACTTAAAATGGAACCTAAAAAGAGGAAACAAAATGGAGAATCTCTTGTGTTCAACCTCCGTAAAATGAAATTTAAGAACTAAGACATCAATTTCCCATAATCTTGTTATTGACAGAAAACTGAAACTTAATCACTCAACTAATGAAAATCCACCAAGAACCTCTCCCCACTCTGAAGCAGTGCTCTTGCTGCTTGGACTCTAGCTGAACCCCCCATACTTTCTTTGCACTTCCTGCCCATGAAAACAGCCAGCCCCAAAACATACCAAATTTTATGCTTAATTTGCATATCCCAAATTGCAGTTTCTCTGCTGTTCACAAATAAAATCAATTTGTGGTAATTTGAGCTTGCCTCAGTCTTCCTTTTTATTCAGGTTGACATTGTGAATGTAAAAATAACTATTGAATTGTACATCTACAAACATAATAATAAAGTTATTCTGGAGAAAAAAGATATACTGACATTAGTTTTTCTATTTTCCCATTAAAGGTGAAAGGTTAAACCTCACCTAAGTATCTGTCTCTTTTCTATGACACTCTCCCAATTATCTCAACTTACATTGCCTTATTCTATCTATTTAACTTGGATACTCCAGCTCACTAATTCTCTTTATTCATTACTGTCTTGGTTAATATAATATTTAAACCTCACATTTGTACAGTACTATTTCTGAGTGATGGATGATGGCATGATAATTTGTCTCTGGGTATTAATACTTAAAGAAAGATTGTATATTATTTTAACCCTTAGGAAACTTTCATATACTGCTAGTTGACTTTTGCTCAATCATTTAGCAGAAAGGAACTTCTGGATCAAGGAAAATGAAATTATCTCATAGGAGCAAAGTTTGCATTTGCGGGCTTGCTTTCCACATATCTTCCACTATGAAACCTCCCCTTACACATACACACATATACATATAAACACACATATACACACATACATGTTGCTGATTTGAGGAGGTGATCATTAAAGAGGAAAATAAAAGAGGAATTTGGGAAGCCGTACTTCATGGCAGATGTTATGGTCACTTTTTTTGTAGAGAAGGACACAGGCAAACTACATTTTTCCTAATGTCATTCATCATATTAAGTAGTGGAGTTGGTACTTGAATCCAAGTAGTCTGGCTTCAGAGGACTTGATATTAACCACTATGCTTAATTCTGTTTAACAACAACTTGGGAAAAGCAGTATCTTTCCTATAAATCAGCAATAAAAGTATAAAATTGCAATGCAAAATAATTCTTATTCATCAACAACAAATTAAACTTTAGAAACCTTACTAATATACATAAGAAAAAATGGTAAAAAGCCTATGTGACCAAACCCTTGTCAAAGGTATTATTGGCAAATATATGTTCCCATATAGTTGGTTCCCTTTTCATTTTGCTGATGTTTTCTTTAGCTGTTCAGAAGCTTTTTCATTTGATGTAGTCCCAATTGTTTATACTTTCCTTTATACCCCTTGTTCTAGGGGACATATCAGATAAAATATTGCTGCATGGAATATGTGAAATTTTCCTGCCTATGTTTTTCTAAAATATATAAAGAACTCACATGACTCCATTCCTGGAAGACCGACAATCCAATTTAAAAATGGGCAAAGGACCTGAACAGACACTTCTCCAAGGAGGACATACAGAGGGCCCAGAAACATATGAAAGAATGCTCAGCGTCACTAGCCATTAGAGAAATGCAAATTAAAACCACAATGAGATACCATTTCACACCAGTCAGAATGGCCATCATACATAAATCAACAAGCAATAAGTGCTGGTGAGGTTGTGGAGAAAAAGGAACCCTTGTGCACTGTTGGTGGGAATGCAGACTGGTGCAGCCACTGTGGAAAACAGTTTGGAATTTCCTCAAAAATCTAAAAATGGAACTGCCTTTTGACCCAACCAGTCCACTGCTGGGGTTATGCCCTAAGAATCCTGAAACACTAATTCAAAAGAACCTATGCACCCCAATGTTCATAGCAGCACAATTTACAATAGCCAAGAGCTAGAAACAGCCTAAGTGCTCAGCAGTAAATGAATGGATCACAAAACCATGGTATATTTACACAATGGAATACTATGCAGCATACAGAAAGAAGGAGCTTCTGCCTTTCACCATAGCATGGATAGAATTGGAGAGTATTATGCTAAGTGAAGTAAGCCAGGTGGTGAAAGACAAATACTATATAATTTCACCTATAAGTGAAACTTAATCAACAAAACAAACAAGCAAGCAAAATAGAATCAGAAACATGGAAATAAGAACAAACTGACAGTGACCAGAGGGGCAGGGGGAGGGGGATAACAGGGGAAAGAAGGGGAAGGGTCATCAAGGAATGTGTATAAAGCATGCACAGACAAAGACAAGGGGGGGGGTGATTGAATGTGGGAGATGGCGGGTGGGTAGGGCAGAGGCGAGTAATGAGGGGAAATGGGGATAACTGCAATGGAACAATAAAAAAAATCTATCTGAAAACTAAACCAAGCAACAAAAATTTATAATGAAAAAAACATTCTATTCCCAGATGGGGGCAATCAAGAGTCTTTAGATGTAATTTATTATAAATGAATATATATTTAAAGTATATGTATATATTAGGTTGACTCACAATTAGTTGATATTTTTGTGGGTTTAAACACACATTAGCAATTTTAGATGGTTCAATATAAATATTTTTTCACAATTCCAAAAGTATTTTTAAATTGAGTATTCTCTTACTTTTAATAAGAGAACTTTAGAGAAACTTAACCCAAGAGAAAATATACAGAATAGACCAAGCAAACTTGTTTAAAAAATTAAGACTTATGAGGTAGGACTTGACTTGCTATGTAATCAAACATTTATTTTAAGCTATAGAAATGAAAACTATGTGATTTTGGTGAAGAAATACCAAAGTTGACTAGGAGAAAAAAATAAAGAATTAAGAAAGAAGAAAATTTACATATGGCAATTTAGTATATGAAATAAATGGCACTTCAGATTCAGGCAGAAATGAGTTAATAAAAGTTATATCAGAGAGTTGGAAAGATAAAGTCCATAAAAATTGGTTTTGGTTAAAAAGTACACATAAAAAAAACTTGTAAATAGAACAAGGATCTAAATTGAAAATATAAGATGCAAATTATTTATGATAGTATGAAGACTTAAGACACAAAATCCAGAATGCACAAAGGAAAGGTTATTAGGATGTATAGATTTTAAAGCTTGTAGAAAAATGTAAGCATATGCAACTGAGATGGAAAATACAGTCCCAGCAGCATAATATATCAGATTACTTGTTAGAAATCTCCTTTTTTTCTCCCTCCACATTTTCATTACTGGAGATGGCTTTGTGAGTTAATTGTGGTCAATGGTATGTGAACAAAAATATACACAGGGTTTTCAAAGAGAGGTTTTAAATGTGTTTATGTGGTCAGAGTTGTTTTCTTGCCCTTTTTGTCATTAGTGTGAGGAAAATATGTCCAGGTAGCTAATGGTTTCTAGAAGGAGGCACTCAAAGGACACCTGCACTTGATCTTCAGATTAGAATGAAATACAGCCATAACCGGGCAAAATTTGCCAAAATCCAGCCAATGGCTTAGCAACTATGATTTAGGTTATGAAGAAGCTACATGAATATAATGTTAAAAACAAGTTAAGATACACAACAAATATTTAACAATGTATAATTCAGAGAAAGTAGAAGACTTAGAAAATTAAATAGGAGTCACAAAATTATGCTGTTATGTTCTACAGTGATTTTTTTCTTCCTACAAATATAAAGGACATATTTAAATTTACCAGTTAGAAAAGAGTAAAAATAAGAAGTTGTTTTTGTGGTCATTACTTCCTGGCATCATTAATGTGCTATCTAACACAGCATTAGAATAAAAAATATTAAAACTTTTTAGAAGCTCTCATATGTTAATTCAGTTGAGATTTATTAAACATATTTAAAGCTGAACAATTTCAAGTACAAAGTCATTAATCTCTGAATAAGGTAGCTCTGGGTGCAGAGCCATTATGAAATTTGACATTTTTATAATATTGATGACCAAACTGTGAAATTATTAGCACAATTATAGATAGATCTTCTTAAATGCCAGTTATTCTGCAAAAGAATCCAGCAAAGTGAAATAAGCCAGTCAGTAAAAGACAAATACCATATGATCTCACTTATAAAAGGAATCTAATGAACAAAATAAACAAACGAGCAAAACAGAACCAGAGGCACGGGAACGTGGAACAGACAGCAGCCAGAGGGCAAGCCAGAGGGGGATAATGGTGGAAAGAAGAGGAAGGGACTAGTCAAAGAACATGTCTGAATAAATGGCTCATGGACATGGACAGTAGTATGTGGATGGATTGTGGGAGCCAGGGTTGGGGGACAGATGCGTGGTGCGACAGAACAGGGCAAAGGGAGAAAAATTGGGACAACTGTAATAGAATAACAGTACAAAAATTTTTTAAAAACCTAATAACATTTCTGGTTTGTTTCATACAATGATATTATGAAATTTCTAAAAAAAAATGGGTATTGTATGTTTTTTTCCTTTGAATTCCTTTGAAAAAATTACGTTTTTTTTTTCCATACCCTGTAAAGGTTATTTTTTTTTAATTCTTCCTCATAATGTGATTTTGATCATAAAAATCTTAATGCCTTAGTTGAGTCTGGGTGATTTGCTAGATTGTACCTGTAATTTATGTTTTCTGAAAAAAGTTCCTATTATATCCATAGCATTTAAAATCTATATTTCAAAATTATACAGGTTCTAATGAACCATGCATTATAAAACTCATAGTTCATATTTCATCAGTTTTCATTTAAAACAATATTTTCAATTGTTAAAATGTTGTGGTTTAAACTGTAAAGATTATTCTTATGACTTTATTTCTTTAATTTTAAATTCACAAATTTTGTGGCTCTATTTCCTCTGAGTGTCCCTGTAATAGCTCACCCTCTATTACTTTGTACTTTTGTACTTTAATATACATGTATAAGTATATAGTCACAAATGAGTATAATACAGTGAGTATAACAATGAGTATAACTTTTAACCCATATGTATCATTTTTGACAATATACCTTCTTTGAAAACTCTTTATAATCTTCTTTGGAAGATTATAAAATTATTTCTCTATGTGGAAGTCATATAAAATTAGTTTTTTCATGATTTCTGATACAATGTATATTAATTTTTGAACAAAAAGCATTTCTGAACATCAACCATGCATCTTTCTGGAACAGAAATCAAAGCCATAAACCAAGGTTTATAAAATATTAATTGCTCATCCCTCATTATTTTGCTGACTCTAATAATATTCTTCTAATATAGTACATTATCACTTCAATTCTCAAAGTGCTATAAATTATTCTGTAAATTATTCATTTAATCTTTTTAATAAATTTTATATTTTAGACTATAATTTAATAATGTTTGTTTTATACTTCTTTTAAAATATGATCTATAATTATGACCAGAATATAATACATATATTTGTGAGTTTTTTTTGATTCCTGGATTTTATAAATGGTAAGATTAACTTAAATGAGAAAGGTAGTATTTCTTCCAAATTTATGAAGTTGACTGAAATTTTCACATATACAAGTGCATATAAATATGCTAAAAAATGTAAAGAAAAATACCAGCAAAAAACTAAATACCTACTAAAAAGGAAAATATTGCTCACAATGTCAATTTTTAAATTGGTAGCATTAATTCAATTTGCAGAGTATTTTGTAGTGTAATCTACCTATTTTAATGTTCAAGTACATTTCTCTGGTTATGATAGCCACATGCCTATGTGAGAAAAAAAATGCAAATATCTGATTATCATTTCAAAACCACCTATTAAATATTCAAGTGTTGACACTAAAAGATGATAAGAAGAATCTGAGTGTGGTCTCAATATGTATGCATGTCTAAGCATTTATTTACTTAATTAATTGAAAGGTAAAATGTATAAAAATTGGATAGTGGCAAAAATATAAGAACCTTAGTAATATAGAAATAATGTTTAAAAAGTCAAGATGCAAAGTTAAAAAACCTTTAGAAGAAAATATAACTCCTTGATAATATCACTATACATAAAAGAAAATATTGATTGAAATGAGAGAAAATATTTTAGAGTTAATCAAATGGAAATTCCACATGCAAATAATGGATAGGCTATAAATGAAATGTAAGATTATAAGAAAAAAATTAATTGTCAGCATTATATGCCTTTAGCTAGGCAAATATTCATGATATTTTACATTTTTACACTCAGAATAAGGCTTTTAAAATGCATTTAATCACTTTAATAATCATTACCAAGTCATATAGACAAATTTATTGACTGATGCTTAATGAACTTTCAAAAAATTGTATTTAGTTATGGACATCAATATATTGTTGGCTTCTCAATAATTATTCACTATATTATTAAGAGAAATATTTACATATATAAGATTATAAATTGGATTTACACATACATGTGTGCATATAACTTCTTAAAATTTTAGCAATGAATCTTAAGTGAAACAAAGAAACCTTTATATAATTCCAGATCACTTTCACATTGTATTTTAGGTGATGCAAGTAAAACTAATTTCATGCATATTTAACAGAGAGACAAGAGGAAATAAAACATAGGCTTAAACCAAATGGCATACTTTGTGGCACAGTGATTATGTTACCAAGGAGACCCCAGTTATGGGATTCCCTCCCCTCAGTTCTTGTCTTAGTAGCAAGAGATAAATTCAGGTGAGAGACAACATGTATAGTAGTTGAGATAGCAAGTTTCTTCATGAAATACACTTGAGATGGAAGCTACAAGCGGGAACACAGCTAGTGGAGCGCCCCCAACTATTAGGATTTTAGGGGTTTTATGCCTGTAGCCTAGGTTCCCCCTCCCTCTCCAGACCTTGGGATGAAAACACGATTTCAAAGGCTTTCTTTCCCAGATAATGGAAACGATACACACAGAATTTCAAGGGCTCCCTCCTCCTGCGGTACCATGGTTTTCCTTGTGATTTTTGAAACACTTGGCAATCTTATCCAGCCAGCTCAGGACTGCTGATTAAGGAGTGAGACCTGTCTCCCTCTCCCTCTCTGCTTTGATTTTCTATCTGTCCTACTAACAATTATAGTAATAATACTGTCTATGATAATTCATGGTATATTCAACTGAAAATTTGTATAGTTCAAGGAATTAAAACTAAAAGTAAAGGAAGGGGCTAAGAAAGTGAAGAAGCATTAATCGAACATCAAAATACAACACATACTTTACATATATATTCATATTGAATTCTCAGTTCAAATTAATCAGCTGAAAAGATATTCTACATATCTTTTGTATGTATCTACATACAATTCTACAAACTGACAGAGATTCCTGTCAGTTTGCGGAATTTTCCAAGAAGTGCTCTGAGAGGTGGAAGACAATGCTGAGGAAAGAGAAATCTAAATTTGATGGGATAACAGAGGCGATAAAGTACACTGTGATTGTGATATGAAGGATTATGGACCAGCTAAGGGAGGCAAGAAGAAAGACCCTAATGCCCCCCAAAGGCCACCATCTGGATTCTTCCTATTCTGTCAGAATTCTGCCCTAAGGTCAAAAACACAAACCTTGGCATCTCTACTGGAGATGTGGCAAAGAAGCTGGGCGAGAAGTGGAGTAACTTAAATGACAGTGAAAAGCATCCTTACAACAATAAGGCTGCAAAGCTGAAGGAGAAATATGAGAAGGATGTCGCTACTAAGTATAAAGGGAAATCTGATGGAGCAAAGGGTACCCCCAGTAAAGTTGCCTGGAAAAAGGTGGAAGAGGAAAACAAAGAAGATGGAAGAGGAGGGAGGAGGGAAGAAGAGGAAGGAGGAGGAAGAGGTGGGGACTTCCACTCACCAATGCATGCCTGCTTATGGTTACTGCTGAGTATACAGTCTGCCCACAGCAGAGGTAAACACTGAGTCCAGATGTGTCCCTACTTCCTGGGATGATCGGCCACGTTTTTGGTTTTTGTTTTTTTTTTCACACTGGACAACTTCTGTCACAGCAAGGGCCATTGTCCTTGCTGGAACAGAGATTCTGCATATGAGCCTACCTTCCCTGGACGCACTGCTTCTGCCAAAACTACCATCCATGGACTTGGGAGATTCCTTATCCACAACCATGCTCTTTCACAAAGCATTGCCTCTAATCAAGGAACTCACTTCACAGAAATTTTTCCAACATCCTGAAGCAGCTGGCTTGATAGAACAGTGGAATGGCATTTTGAAGGCCCAGGTACAGAGCCAACTAGGTATTACCTTGCAGTGCTGGGACAAGATCCTCCAGAAAACTATAAATGCTCTGATTCAGTGAGCAATATGTGGCGCTGTCTCTTTCTCCCATGGCCAGGATATGCAGGTAAAGGGATCAAGGAGTGAACATGAGAATGAGACCATTTATAGTTACTCCCTAATGATCCACTAGGAAAATTTTTGTTCCCATGACCTGATGTTGTGCTGGCCTAGAAGTCTTTGTTCCAAAGGGAAGACTACTTGTGTCAGGAGTCATTCTTGTAATGATTCTATTGACCTGGAAGTTAAGACTGCCACCTGGCTACTCTGGACCCATCTTGCCTCTGAAAAAATAGGCAAGGAGAGGAGATATTGTATTGGGTGGGGTGACTGATCCTGGCTACAAGGGGAAATGAGACTGCTATTCCACAATGAAGGTAAGAAAGTTTAAGCTTATACAGAAGAATATAGAATTTTTTTATTATTACCATGTCCCATGATTAAAGTAAATGAAAAACTACAACAACTGAATCCAGGCTGGACTACCAGTCACCCAGACCCTTCAAAAATGAAGGTATGGGTCACTCCACCAGGTACAGAACTATGACCACCTGCGGTGCTTGCTGGAGGCAAACACAATACAGAATGGGTAGTAGCAGATGGTAGTTATAAATACCAGCTTCAACCATGTAACTGGCTACAGAAATAAGAGCTGTAATTATTATGAGTATCCTCCTTTTGTTATGAAGGTGTATGTATGTGCATGTAGACAGAAAATGTGTTTCCTTCTCTATCTTTTTTGCATTGTCATTTAATACAAGATATATTGACTAATTATCAAAATATTTAAGTATTATTAATTTTACAGCATAGTACTTAAGATATGAGAAGGAGGAGGGTGAGGAGGGGGAGGAGGAACAAAAAACAAGTTTATCTGTCTTCTTGTGAGCACCTTAGAGTAGGGGAGTGCCTGTAATTAACACAGCTCTTGAGACGTGTCTGTTGCCCTCATTAGGATTAATTACACAATTGGGTCATGATCATAAGCAGTCTTTCCAAGTCCTCTGGAAATTGCCAGGGGTTTACATAATAAAGTGGCAGTGGCATCTGGAGCACCCTGACCTGTATCTAAGTTGTACATATTTACAAACATTTGTAAATGAAAAGGCTCTCCTGTTCTTGCGCTGTGCACTTTGCTGTTGGTGTGACCGGACATGTCAGGATGTCCCTGGCATTCTGGTTTGTCAGTCTGTAAAGTGGTGTTAACTATATGGGTATCGGCTAGAAATCCTGAGTTATCAAGTGTACATATCTATAGTTTGTAAAAAGAACCAAACAACTGAGACAAGCTCTTGATGGTCTTTGCTCCACGTTGAGGCTGCAGGGAAAACAATCCGGAGGGGCCGCAGTTCGGGGCGTGCGCTGAGGCTGGACCTGTGGGCACTCCAGTGGGCATCCATTTAGCTTCAGGTGGTCTTGTTTTTGTATACAGTGATGTAGCATTCTGCCATTCTTAGCTATGGAAAAGGGGAGTCAGTGACATGAGAATCTTGTTTGGATCTTTTTTGGTTAAGTGCAGTAGTTTTAAACTGTTTTTAAACAAAGTATAGAACTTTCATTGTCAGTAAAGTGAAGAGTCTGCTACATCATTGAAAGTCCAAGAACCTGCTGTACTAAACACAATTTAAAACATTTTGTTATTTTTTGTATGTTTAGAATGCTGAAATGTTTTTGAACTTAAGTAAACAGTATTATATTTTTTAAAAAAGGAGGAAAAAGAAAATGGTTGAAGGAGCAATCCCTGGTCCCAGTCAAGGCACAAGCCTAGGTGGTGGGTTTGATCCCCGTTGGGGTGCATATGGGGGGCAACTGATTCATTCTCATTCTCTCTCCCTCTCTCTCTCTTTCTCTCTCAACCCCCACCCCCCCCCCTCAGCTTTCCCCTAGACTTCCTCTCTTTCTAAAATCAAGGAAACATATCCTTGGGCTAGAGTGAGGATAAAAAAATAAAGATAAGGAAAATTTGGCTTATTAACTACACTTCTAAAGTTCACATACTTTTACTTTATTTTATTTCATTTTTACACTTCTTTAACATTGTAGAGATTGTGTATAAAAGAAGATCTACCTCCCTGAATCCTAATGTGACTCTCAATAGGGTATAGTTCCACAACTGATATTGTATTTAGATAATGTCTCATAGAAATCTTACCCAGTTACCCAAACTTTAAGAAAAAAAAATTATCAAGGAATCTTTACCAGGATTTTTAAGTTAGACACAAAGGTGCAAATTGCTTAAAATTGAAAAAAAGAAATCAAAGTAAATTGACTTTATCAAATAAAGGGGAGTATAAACTTTAAATGCTCTCTACCTTCATCATGGTGATCCCGTAAAACAATTGTTGGTCTCTGTACTTATAATCCCTGTAGTAGTCGCCAATACTGTTCACAAATGTTTATTTTTCCTGGTTCTAGACACATGGTTTGATTGAAAGCCCTTGATATCAGAAAGGCTTTTCTGAAGTTCTTAAAATCACCTGTAGAACAGCTTCTTCTCATTAACTTGCCCATGTTTGTTGATCCAGACTCTCTCTGGATCACCATTTTTATGTGTTTGTTTTAAGGTTTGTATATTACCACAGATTTTTATAATCATTTTTGGCTTAGTGTCAAAAATGACCTCAAAAGCAAAATATAAACATGATTGTCTTACTTGGGACTATTCCTATATACCTCCATCAATGTAGAACACTAGATATTGACTGCCTGACTAAGTATTCTCAAGGAGTAAATTTAGTCATCTTCGAAGAGGTCTAAACTGGAAATAAATTTTATTTCAAAGAACCACAAACAGAATGCAGCACTAGAGAGAGAATATATAAAGCTAGTAGATAAGATCTGATATAGGGAATGTAAATCACATTTGAATGGATTAGGTTTGTGAATTTATCTTTTGGGTCAAGGACAATGCAGATGCTATTTTTTTTTTCCCCCTCGCCAAAATCCCATCTGTAAGTTTTTGCAGCTACAATATACTGCCTTCTCAGCGAGGCTGCCTTGTCACAGTGAAATGAAAGGCTTTCCAGAGCAGCCTTTTGGTGCCCTCTATTGATGTTTTCAATCATTCACATCGCTCCGGGAAAAGAAACCAGAAGGATTTTTTAACGTCTTGAAATAATTATCTGCAGAGGGAATGAAAATAATTTCACTCCTTAAAATTTGTATAAACACATTACTATAATACCAGATTTTCTTTCATCAACTATAGATTTCCTTAACTGGAAGTGTTTTAAAGCACACACACACAGAGAAAGTTAACGTGATTGAAAAATGCAAGCTTATTATGAAATTTAGTAGTTTAGTGCATAAGAAATAGGTTGCCTGAACACATAGATAAATAGCTGGGAATATTCTAGTCACTGTTTGCAGCCTGCAGCACAAACACTAGCTAAATCTTTTACTCTGATGCTTTGAAATTATTTCATGGCATCTAACTAAACACTGGAAGAAAGTTAGGCCTCTCCACCAGTCTGGACCATCACATTGTCACACTGACCACTAGTCATCCTTTGTCTTTCCCCCTCCAGGGTTGAATAAAAATAAATTTTTATTTTATCTATAAAACAGCATTTAATGATTTTAAATATGTGTGTCAATTTAATACAAAATAACTTTAAAATAAAGACTCAATTTTTGAATGCTAAACTTTGAAGGTAAAATATGACTTGATTTAATATAATGAACTAATACAGGCTTGGCAAAATTACTTATTTTATTTGCATTTTATTCTTTACCCCAAACCCATTTTATTTTACTTTCTTTATGCCACCTGAAATCTCTTACACCTTTAATGATAGTTTGGAAAGAATACAATTCAGCTTTGTTAAGAACTTTGCCATTGTATAGGAGGTGGACAATCATTCCCATAATGCAATGAGACAGGCAGAAATGAGTAGGAGAGAGAACAGAAGAGATCTATTTCTAATGCCTGCTGAGTCATCTTTCCCTTTTGATCCTTTTATATCATACTTTTGGGATTACACAGAGCACTATAAATATTTATATAAATATTAGTATTAATAAAAATAAAACCAAGAGCTAATTACAGATTATATGAAAAAGTTTCTCTTTATCAATTTACAAAATTATAAAGCACCAGTTCCCTGACCATAATTACTAATGTAATAATCTAAAATTTTAACTCTAGTTTTTTTATATAATTAGACAGATAATGGATTTAGTCATTCAGAGACAAAATTTCCACAGGTCACTTTCTACATCTTCTGTAGGGGTCCCTCAGTAAATATACTTTCTAAATAATTATTTTATATTTACTTAGTACTGGCTACTAATTTGACTTGAAACTTTATGCATATAACTCTGGATGTATTTTGACCAATGCAATTAGTTCAACATTTATACTTTACTGATAATCCTTTTTATTTTCTTGTGTTTCTGAGAAATCTAATCCTGGAATAGAAAAGATGTATGAAGGGAATATAATAAGTTTCTCTTTTTACTACTCTTCATTAAAAACAAATCTTTTTTAAGTGTCCTATTTATTTATCTATACTGTTGTTCAGTTAGAGTTGTCCCCATTTCTCCCCCATTGCTCTCCCCTGACTTACCTACTCCCATCTCCCACATTCAATCCTCCCCCCTCCCCATTGTCTTTGTCCATGGGTCCTTTATACATGTTCCCTGATGACCCTTTCCCTTCTTCTCCCATTATCCCCCTCCCCCCCAACCTTGGTTACTGTCAGTTTGTTCTTTTTCCATGTCTCTGGTTCTATTTTGCTCAGTTGTTTGTTTAAATAAATTTTTCCGGACTATACAAGCCCTTTTTTTTCAATCATGTCAAAAATTCAATAGCGTCTGAAATAGTCATTTCTAGACAAGGAAGACAGGGTCAATTTTAATTGAATCATGTAAATAGAAAGCAAAATTTGTCTCCTGAAAGGCTCTGACATCTTTGGTTTAATGTAAAAGAGAAAAGAAATGTCCTCTGAAAACTCTTTTGAGTCTGGAATTATGGAAACTAATGTGGCCTTCACAGTGGATAAATTCTTAACCATAATTCCAAAGAAATAAATCTATAAATGAGTAATGAGTAAGACTCTTTGGAACATAGTACAGTGTTAGATGGAATGGTGAGGTCTTTAGAAGCTTTATTAGAGCTAATTCAGGAAAATGAGAGAGCGAGAGAGGGAAAGTCTTTTCAACTTCAGTATTTCATCTTCATAAATGGTGGAAGAGAAAATAGATGAAATTAAATATATGTTGATTGTATTCCATGTTATGCAGTCATTTAAAATCATCCTAAATTATAACTGTATGAATCAAAATATATTATAAGAATAAATGGTAAGATAACTGGAATAGTCTATAAATGACAGAAATTGATAATATATATTCTTATACAGGTAAAATTGCCACTACAGTTGAAATTGAAACGAATCAGTAAAAAACAATAAAATAATTTTGGATTAAGGCAAAAATTATTACATTCAAGTGCTCTGGATACAAACAAAATGATGTCTTGATTTAAAAAAATAAAACCAAAAAAATTCCAGAAGCATTGATAATTTGTTATACTATATGAAAGAGTAAAATCAACCAAAAATATATGAATGATTATATAATTCCGGGAAAAGAAAGGCATTTGTGTGTATTATTCCATATGTAAACAGCATAAAAATAATGTGTATATGCATGTGTATATATGTGTACCTACAAATAATGCACATATATATGTGCAATATCAAAATGGTATACATAAAATATTAATAGTACTTATGTATGGCTAGATAATAAATTTTAGATGATGCATCTAAATTTTTTCTTTTACTTTGCTGTTATATTCTAAATGTTCTGACATTAATATTAACTTAAAAAAAAACATTCTGTTTAAACCATTTGGCTTCATCTTGTTTGCTCTTGCTATCCAACAGTAGTTCCATGTTTTACTCTCTTTTTTTTACGATTTTATTTTTTTATTTTTAGAGAGGGGAAGAGAGAGAGAAAAAGAGGGAGAGAAACATCAATGTGTGGTTGCCCCTTGCATGCGGTGCCCCCTACTGGGAACCTGGCCAACAACTCAGGCATGTGCCCTAGACTGGGAATCCAACCAGGGACCCTTTGGTTTGTAGGTTGGCACTCAATCCACTGAGCCACACCAGCCAGGATCCATAGTTTACTATCTGTCTATAGTAATCTATTTTATTCTATCTGTTAACAAGAAGGTACATTCCAAACAGGAAAACATGGTAAAAATAAATACTTCATTTTCTTATTCCATATTTATAAAATGAGTCCTAGGTCATAATTTAATGCGGACACCGGCCCTCAGTGTCCGAAACATTGTGGCTGAGATGAGACAAATTCACACAGACTACCAAGTCGTGTGGAAGAAAATGGATGGCACAGCCACTCTCTCAAGTGGAGAGCACCTTGCAGCACCTCAGCAACTCTCTCAAGAGAAGAGCGCTCTGACCCTTGCTTTGACAGGCTTTTCTTTCTTTTCTGGGCAAGTTACATTGAGGATGGTCCCCATGTACTATGCACAGGTTTGCTTTAGGTGGTTACCCTTAACAGAAAACAAAGGAGAGGATGTTGCTAATTACATCAAGAAAGAAGGGTATTTGCAAATGTAAAGGGAAAAGTGGTTGAACTGGTTACACTCATCCTTGGAAGGTTCAACATAGATTTTAGGAAGTTACTTTAAAGATAAGCAGTAAATGTTTGCTGCCTCAATTCAAGGTGAGGGAGTTTTAGCAAAAAGCAAGTCTGAAAGTGGCCTAGGTACAATGCAGGCCTGATTTCCCATGGGAGAACCTATCCATGGGTGTGGGTCCTGTGTGCTGGATCTCGCTTTCCACTGGCCTTTCTGAGTGGGAGCTGGGCCCATGCCATGCATAACCGTCTCCTATATTTCCCCCCTTGTTTTTAGTTAGGACCGCTATAGATCCCACAAAGCTTGCTACTTGCTGGTCTCTCACACAACCCTGGGAAAATAATTTGCAAATGTGTCAAAGTACACAGAGCATTATTATAATCAGTAAGCAACCTGTGTTTCCAAAGAGGCACACTCTCAGATTAAGCCCATCAATCATTGTCAGGCAGTAATGATCAAACAATAGATAACATTCAAAGAACTCTGAGGGCTTATTTAGAGTCAGGGTCAGATGTCTAAAAGGCCATAAAACTTTGGGGAAATGAGCTCATTTCAGGCTTGGACCGTTATCATTTAAATTGAGTGTATTATCAAAGCAGGTTTCACAGGATTTTATGCATTCTTTCTTAGGGCTGATCTTCCTGGGGAACCTGCCCTTTCCAGCACAGGGCTGCACCCACCTCAGGCATTGTTTCAGGTTTAGGTCCAGCAGGGGAAGTCAGGCAGCCAAGAGATTAGGAGACTTCTTGCAGACAGAATGAGGACTCAGGCTATGTCAAAGCCAAGGGGCAAGGGTCAATCACCCCTTTTCTCCACATCCCTTCCCTGAGGACCCCCTCGTGATCATGCCTGTCTTAGATCATCCCTCCCTTGAGGAATCTTACCCGTCAGTGGCTAACCGATCATGCACTGGGGGCCAGGCAGGGTGAAGTAAAGTGGGCAGAGGCGGTGCTCCTGCCAGGGAGATAAGCTTCATCTCCTCAATGGCTTAGGGTCCCAAGGTCTCTCACTCAGCCTTAGCCATAGGAGGCTACAGCTTCTGAAACCAGGCAGGGCAGTTCCCAACATCTCCCCTTTTTTGTTTGTGAATGCTATTGTAGTTGTTAAGCCTGAGAAACCTACTATTTGCTGTTCCTGAATGCAATCTTGAGCAAACAACCTCTTTATACATCCTAAAGCACAAATAAGGATTAAGACAAGGAGGCATCCAAGGGCTGCCATGACCCAAACTCATAAATTCAGTCCATTGAACCAGTTTTTAGGGTTCAGCCATTGTAGATTATCATGGAGGGTCTGGAACACTTTTTGTTTGGTAAGACCTTTGCTCAAATATTAAGAGCCTTGATGTCCCCCCATGTGGTGGGGACATACCTAAAGGGAACACTATGGGACACTGAGGGGTTGTTGCTCTCTGCAGGAGGCACTGGAGCCTCGACCCCTGTCATTGGGGCAGGCCCCATCCTCCTCCACTGGCGGACCCAGGCCTGTGAATGACGGTGAGGGTGTCCATTTTCCTTCTGGTTATTCAGGGTCAGCTGGGCCATCCGGTCTGTCAGTTGACTGGTTCTCACCTCCAGGTGGCAGAGCTTTGTGTCTATTCTGCTCATGATAAGGCTTTACTCTTTTGGCTGGGAGCCAGACAGGACCTGTAGGAATGGAAACGCAGGCATACCCTCTTCCCCACTTTAAGAGATCTACAGGGCCCTGCCAAGAGCCGTCTCCTAGCAGATCTCTATATAAAACCTGAGGATAGGATGACTTTGGCTCTTTCTTCTGAAAATGTTTCTCAATTGGAGTACACAGTGATTCATCACAATTTAGAAAAGTATATGTAAACATGGCTAACATAATCAAATTTTGGAGGGAGGACTGATGACTCCCCTTTTTTGTTTTTTAAAAAGATTTTTAAAAATATGATAAGCCCGTTCTACGATTGCCTGACAGGTTGGATTGCAAGGTATTCCTGTTTTATGTTGGATATTCCAATGCTGAAGAAAAACCTGAGTAGACTGGGCAAGGTATCCAGGGCAATTATCAGTTTTAAGCAGTTTTTGCTAAAATATCTTGTGAAGGATGTGGAATCAGGATGTCATCCATATAATGACAGATAATTGAATTAGGAAACTGATCTCTTACTGGCTGAATAACTGTATGAAGGAAATGCTGGCAGATAGTTGGGCTGTTAAGCATTCCCTGAGGCAAAACTCTCCATTGAAACCGCTATAAAGGCTGAGAATTGTTAATGACTGGGAGGGAAAATGCAAAACACTCGGTATCCTTTTCTGCTAAAGGGATTGTAAAGAAACGATCCTTCAGGTCAATAACTAAAAGTGTCCAATCCTTTGGAATGCAAGCTGGATTGGGGACTCCCAGCTGTAAGGGGGCCATAGGTTGGAGGGTTTCATTGATTTTTCTTAGATCATGAATAAGCCTCCATTTGCCAGATTTCTTTGGTACAACAAAAATAGGCGTATCCCAAGGGCTGTTTGAGGGTTCAGTATGACCTGCTTCTAATTGTTGTTTAACTAAAAGGCAAGTCTGTTCAAGTCACTCTCCTTTAAATGGCCACTGATCAACCCATACCGGCATATTGGAGAGCCAGGTAAGCAGTAGGGGAGTTATAGTAGCAGTGGCCATTAGGGAAAATGTGGCAGAGAAATTTGCACTCCCCACTAACTGAGGAGATCACGGCCCCAAATATTAAGGGGCATAGTCAGGATATATGGTCGAATTCTCCCTACCTGTCCTTCTGGTATGTAACATGAGACCATGCACTGTATTGTGGTTGAGAAACTCCTCCAATACCTGTCACAGGTGTTCTGCTGTCTGTTAGAGGCCACTCTGGAGGCCAAAACTGATGTGAGATAATGGAGATGTCAGCTCCTGTATCTCTGAGGCCAAGACAAGTCTTATCTTTTATCTTTATTTGTAAGATTGGTTTATTTAATTAATTGATTCTGTCCAAAAAAACTGACCGATTGTCTGTACTACTGAAGCCTCCTTCTCCCCTCACTGTATTTTGAGTCTTTGAGATCACGTAGGGGAGTAGGAGCAGCTGGGCAATATGCATCTGCGCAGGAATAATATGATAACCAGAAGCTTTAAGCATGATTTTAATTTCCCCTTGATAGTCTGAGTCAATGACCCCTGGCTGAACAAAAATGCCTTTGGTAGTAAAATTGGATCTCCCTAAGATTAAACTGACCGTTCCTGGCAGGTAAAGGTCCCCAGACACCAGTGGGAGCCATAATTACTTGATCCTGTTCCTTTAAGATGAGCTTGGTGGTGGTGACCAAATCCAGCCCTGCGCTTCCTCAGGTGGCTTCACGAAGGTCGGAAACTGTGCATTTCCCTGCATTCCCTGATATTGATTGCTGTTCTGAAAGCTCCAATTGGGGTTGGGGGCGCTGGAGCAGGCACCCCCTCAGAAGTTTCCCTGCATAGGTTGGCCGTTTTTGTCAAATTTAGAGCGGAATTCCTTTGTCCAATGTCTGCCCTTGCCACAGCGCGGACAATCCTTTAGGGGAAGCTTGTAATTACCCTTTCCCCCTTCGGGTGCGGATGAAAAGTCCTTGTGCGGGTGACTGGGCTTTCCACAATTGTAACATCTGGGATCTCCCTTAATTGCAGCAGCTAAGAGAGAAGCCTTATGCTGCTCTGTGCCGGTATCTTGGCAAGCCTTGATAAACTCACTGATGTCTTTGGTGGTAGTTCACGGGGGTCCTATAACAGTCCTGCAGTCCTTGTTAGCATTTTCATAAGCTAGATACCACAAAAGAGATTTGGCTGCTCTGTCATTATCTATTTGCCTTTCAATAGCTTCTGGGAGGCCATCAGTATAGTCGATATATGCCTCCGCAGCACCCTGACAGATAGTGGTAAAGGAAGAAATTTCCCTGGCCCGAGAGTCAGGCACAGCCTTCATGGTTCTGAGAACAATTTGAGCACTTTGACTAAAAGCATAAGGATCAAGCCTGGCCTGATCCCCAGCAGTGGCAAAATCCCCAGACCCAAGCAGCATAGGGGGGGTGATGGGATTATTCATTTGCATATTCTCGGCTGCTTGGTGCCTGCTTGCTGAGAGTACTCTGAATGCCAGACGGTGAACTGAGCTGGGGTGAAGACTGTCCGGGCCAGAACAATCCAGTCACAAGGGGCCATTCTATAGCTGTCCATGATGGCTTGAAATAGCCCATTAGTGTAAGGAGACTTAAGCCCATTTTCTCTAATACTCCTTTTTAGATCCTTGTAAAAGGAAAAAGGAAGGGGTTCATGTGGACATTTCTTTGACCCTTGACTAGAATGGGGAAGGCTGAAAGGGCATCTACATCCCCAGCCTCTGCTGCCTGCCGAAGGCACCATCGCATGGCCCTAACAGGATATCTGTCTAAATTTTCTGGCTCTCTTGGTGGAGAGGCATCCTGCGAGGAGGAATGCTCCCAGAGTTGCAGTAAGGATCGCCGACTATGAGGCAGGTCCTATGGTGGGGCTGTAGGCAGAACTTTCCTACCTGGTTCTTCCACTATATTACATAGGACTTCCTCCTCTGAACTAGACTCTTTATTCTCCTTTGTGACTAGCTCCGGTCTCTTAGCCCATATGGGCAGGAGAGCAGTCCTGACTCGCCCCCAAGTTATTAAGTTTTGAGTTCCGATGGAAACACCACTGTCCTGTAAAAATCTTAACCTATTGCATACATCTTCTCAAACTTTACTACATGTGGTGACTTCTCATTGTGGTTTTAATTTGCATCTTTCTGATGGCTAGTGATGCTGAGCATACTTTCATGTGTCTATGGGCCCTCTGTGTGTCCTCCTTGGAGAAGTGTCTGTTCAGGTCCGTTGTCCATTTTTTAATTGAATTGTTTGTCTTCCTGGTGGAGTTGTGTGGATTCTTTATATATTTTGGACATCAAACCCTTGTCTGAGGTATCGTTGGCAAATATATATTTCCCATAGGGTTAGTTCCCTTTTCATTTTGCTGATGTTTTCTTTGGCTGTGCAGAAGCTTTTCAATATGATGAAGTCCCATTTGTTTATTCTTTCCTCTATGTCCCTTGCTGTAGGGAACACATATCGGTGAAAATATTACTTGACCTAATAAGTGAATTTGTCAAAACAAAGTGAATATTCAGCAATTGAAGGCATTTATGTATACTAACAATGAATTATCAGAAAAAGAAACTATTGAAAAACTCCCATTTACTAGAGCAACCAGAAAAATAAAATACCTAGGAATAAACCTAACCAATAATGTAAAAGACTTGTACTCAGAAAACTACTGAATGCTGAAGAAAGAAATTGAGGAAGACAGAAATAAATGGAAGCAGGTACCATGCTCATGGATTGGAAGAATTAACATCATCAAAATGGCCATACTACCCAAAGTGATCTATAGATTCAATGCAATCCCTATTAAAGTACCCATGACATATTTCACAGATATAGAACAAATATTTCAGAAATTTATATGGAACCATAAATGACCCTGAATAGCTGCAGTAATTTTGAGAAAGAAGAACAAAGCAGGAGGGATCACAATACCTGATATCAAACTGTATTACAAGGCCACAGTAATCAAAACAGTCTGGTATTGGCATAAGAACAGACACATAGACCAATGGAACAGAATAGAGCCCAGAAATAAACTGAAGTCTCTATGGTAAATTAATATTTCACAAAGGGTGCAGGAGCATAAATGGAATAAAACAGCCTCTTCAACAAATGGTGTTGGAAGATCTGGACAGCTACATGCAAAAGTTGAAAATCGACCACCAACTTACACATCCCCAAAAGTAAACTCAAGATGGATAAAAGACTTAAGTATAAGTTGTGGCACGATAAAAGCCTTAAGGGAGAACATAGGCAGGAAAATAATCTTTCCATCCTAAAATGATGTTTCAAAGTAGAAAGACAAACTTTTCAGGTGAAAGACTTATACACAAGCATTAGCGCCAAGACACTGGGATCATCTTAGAATCTCCCTACCGCAATATGAGCTATTGCAAAGAGTATTTTAGAATAGGTTAGCAGCTTATACTAGCCCAGTTCTAAATTTCTTTCAGTACTAGTGCTTTTTAATTAAATTTTTCATCAAAATACTTGGGACACCAGAAAGCTTGTATTGTGATTATTTACAGGACAGAGTTTCAAAGTAACTTCTGCCCCCAAAGGGCCATTTGCACACAAAGACTCAAGAATTTGACTATACTGGTTACTTCCATTTATTTATTCATCCACTTAACAAATACTTGTTGAGTATCTACCATGAAAGGAAAATGTTATTTAACATTGTATTATTTAATGAAACTAAACTGGAGGAAAAAACTGAAAGTGTCCTCATTCATAGAATTGAAGGATAGGGGGAGAGAACCACACGAATCAAATGTTTAATTGCATTTAGACTTTTTTGGATAAAACAATTAGCGCCTTTTCTTTTCATTTTTTTAATTCCACAGATTCAAATACGGCACAGGGGTTAAAGTTTGTCTAAAACATCCTGGTAAGGCAGAGTGAAATCACACTTAAGCTTGGTTAGTTTATAAGTGAGTGTTTAATGCTTTTCCTCAGCATTCACATTATTAAGATGTTACACTGTATCATAGCATGTGTTTATTGCATAGGTAAACCAACAGCAAGATAAGCTGTGGTAGATAACAGTTACTCCATATTGGTTTGTGACTAAATGTTTTTTGATGTGCTATGACTCTCACTCAGTTCATGGATTAAAAGTGCAATAACATCAAATAGCTTTGAGGCTCATATAAAGCATCATCAAAATTCACAGTAAACACGGCAGGAGAGACTGCAGATATGTGTAAGCTCATTGTCAAAAACCCATTGCCATTTTGCCTGAAATTGATGAGGCCCAAATAAATAGATCAAAGAAAATGTCTTTCCATCTACTTTATTTTTTTAAGTTTACCGCATATGCAGGGGAGAAGAATCTTCAGACACATAGAAATGTGAACTGCTTATAGTTATTCACCAGATACCCCACATATTTTGTTGACTTATAACTGTAAATTTCAGAGTGTTATTTCCTGTCTTCATTGCTTGTTTTGTCTTTTCTCTTGGCCAATTTTCTAGGTGAATTCCCAGTGGAACAGATGTAACTAGCCTGCCTGAACTTTTTTTTATGATGTTTGACAGAAACTTTCGTTTTTAAAGCAAAGTACACAATTGTGGAGGGATTGAACCTACTTCCACTCTCATTACTATGCATATTATGGACTAAACGAATGACCTAGGAGGGCTTTCATTGCTCACATTTTTAATAAAACCACAATATTTTTTAAAGTTTAATGACTTGGGATTTCATTTACACCAAATAATGAAAGCCTGTGCAAGACTGCAAATTGCATCTTGGGTATTGTCATGCCTCACTGCACTTGAGAGATAATTTATTCAGAATCTTGGAAGAGAGCTTCTTAGAAATAATTGACACTGAGGATGCCAATAAACATTGATGCTATGCACGTCCTGGCTGCAAAATCATTAGGAGGTGAAACACCCTACCGTGTAAACAGCTTCAAACTGACTAGATGAGGAATGTAGTTTAGCCAAAAGCATAAATGAATTCATGAATTTGCCCTACTTACAGTTCTCTATATTAGTTCTGTCTTTTAACTTTTTATTTATTCATTTTTATTGGTGTAGCTTAGTGGATACAGCATTTGAAGAGGTAGAGTGCTCTCTCTCTCTCTTTTTTTTATCATATTTCCTGACAGACAATTGGTATTTCAAGCTCTGTTAGTGAAAGATTGTCACTAAAATCTGACTTTCTAACTAGGTGGCAAATGAAATGACTAGATGAAATTTGCTTGGGACTGTTTATTGAGACTAATTGAGATTATAGAATGCCATGCTTAAATGTTGGTACTAGTTTATATTATGAGAAACATGTACACATATTATTTCATTTCTGCTACAAAGAATCATGTGGAAGACTAACTTGTTCTATATATTTTCAATGGCAGAATGAGACCTGTGGCACAGGGTAAAGTAAGTAAAATTTCAAATAATGGGAAATTTTATAAAGATTTGTGTGGGCAAAGGGAGAAAAGTCTTTTCCCACCCCTAATGATTTTCCTGTCTCTGTAATACTCAAATATATTCTGGAGAGCCACTTGGTAGCAATGCTGTACTGAGAATGTAGGCTTCTAGTAGCAAGTACATTCCCTCTGATGACTTTAAAGGTATTTTCCAACCTTTGATTTTTATCATGTTCCCCTGCGGAAGATTCTTCCTGGCTAAATTCTAGTTCTACAGCATTGGGAGAGGTAAAATGAAACCTTATGGAAAAGAAAAATGCAAAATAAAATCCCCCACATTGTAATTGAGAATATTTAGTCCTCTGTATTTATATTCCATAACAAAATCTTCAGAGAAAAAAGGTACCAGAAAAGCAGCTATAAATTTGGGTTCTGGATTATTCTTGCAATCAAGATCAGCACACATTCAGCATGTTCTTTAGTTTTACTTAATTATGATTTCTTCTTTTCCATTTCTCTTCAAAAGTAGCTAAATAAGTAAGAGATGATTTTTAAGATTTATGTTTGTTAAACCACAATATTATCAGCTAAATGCAGCCAATTTCACAGTTAATAGTACACTAATTAGCATTTCATTATATTGAACATCTTCTTAAAACATTTCTTAATACTACAAGGGAGTCCAGGAAATTAGGAGCGTACTTGGCTGTTCAGTGAGCTGTGAATATCGCTCCTTAAAGTACACAGATACTGAAAAATGGAACTTGAAACTTCATATGTAAAAATGTGGAAGAAATGTTATGTTTCTGTAAGTGGAAAGAGCGATGTAAATATGGTGGATGTAAAGCATTCATTTTAAAATACAATCCAATTTTACAAAGTTGCCCTTGGCACAATATAAAAGATAGTAAACTTGTTGTTAACTTTTTAGCATTCTGGAATTTACTTGTCAGAATAGGACTGGAATATTTTTTATATTCAGTTTCAGTATTTGTGAAACAAAAAAGAATTATCTTTTTTCAACTATGAAAACATAATTATAAAAATATAAATAAATATTGTGAGTATATAATGAATGTATATAAACTTAACTTTAGTAATTATATTTTCTTCTAAGAAAAAATATTACAAGCTGGGAATGTGTCACAAAACAAGTGAATTTGGAACGAAAGTTGTGGAAGGAATCATTATAGAAAAAATTAGTGGTATATGGAAAAAATGACTTACCAAGCTTTCAAAGTCTAAAAATTTATCTAATTTTGCATCCTAAAGTAATATTTTTATTTAAATATTTTAAATTTAGTATCAGAATAATTGTTTTCATTAAAGTTGTGATAAGCTTTTGGAAAGACTATTTGATATATGATTAGAAAAGACTACAAGAGTCCCTGGCTGGTGTAGCTCGGTAGATTGAGCATGGGCCTGCAAATCAAAGGGTCACCGGTTCAATTTCTAGTCAGAGAACATGCCTGGGTTGCAGGCCAGGTCCCCAGTAGGGGGTGTGCGAGAGGCAAACACACATTGATGTTTCTTTCTCCCTCTCCTTCCCTTTCCCTCTCTATAAGAGTAAATAAATAAAATCTTTAAAAAATAAAAAGACTACAAGAAAACAATAAGGCCATAAAAACTGCATCTGAGGAATAAAATATTCATGTATTATTCTTATTTTGTGAAATAAAGTATTTTAGATAAAAAATTGGCCCTTGGAGAAAAATTATAGCAAGTTAATTCCATTCTACATTTAGAGGTGAGTTCTAAATCAATAACTAAACAAAAGAGAATATTGAATCATCAAATATAGTACATAACTGAACATTTCTATATCTCTAGTAACTCTAAAGTTTTAAAAATATTCTACCTGATTTTTAAAAATGTACTTTGTTTAAAACAGAAATTAAACAACAGAGGCACAGTTACACATAAGTAAACATCTTCCCAAATATGGAACATTTCCTAAGCAATGTCATTTTATAGATAAATAGCTCTTTCTTTTAATTTTTTCTCATGTATTTGTACTCTATATGCAATTTAATTCTAAGTGGTCTTTTGAATCTTAAAGAATGTCATCTATTAACAATTTAGATCAATATCAAAATTTGAATTTTTCATAAAATTTATTAGACTATCATTTGTAAAAGAATGTGTGTGTGCTATTGTAAGCAGTATGTGCTTTTTAATGTGCCAACTTGCATGAACTGAGAATATATTTTCCAGAGTGCCCTTCTTTATGCCATTCTACGTTAGGCTTGACTCTATAAAAACTTTTGATAGAATGGAAGGCAGAAGTGAAGGGAAATGATGGCTATTTCTTTTGAGATGTCTTTTTGATGCCAAACATGACAAAATTGCCTGGGGAGTTCAGGAATGTTCTCTCTCTATGACACTCTGCTGAGAGGCTGTCTTCCCTACTATTGGTCCTGCTGTTGAACAGCAGTTCTAGGGCCTCCTCCAGAAGCTTGGTTGTAGACCCACTGAGGCAACACATAATAGCTTCCCATAGATGGACCACAAACTCCGGTTCCAAGCCCTACTTTAGCTGCTGACGTGAATAACTTCTTGGGTTGGCTGAATGGTTAACTCCTACTGGGATAGGTTTTCTCTTTCTCACTCTTCACTTCCCAAGTGTCTCCTTCAGATGTAAATCAATTCATATAGCAAATCTCATGCTAGATAACACTCCTACTGATTCTCTTCTCTTGATGAAACCTGATAAGCATACAAATAGGTAAATACCATTATTGTCTTCATTTTACAAATGGGGAGACTAGGGACAAAGATAACCAAGGGATAGAGCCAGAATTCAAACCCAACTACTCTTGCAAGCGCTGGTCTGCAATCAAACACAAGTCTGTTAAAAGACATTGTGGAGAGGGAAGTGAGGTAAACTGCATGTAAAATGACGTGGTGTTTTTTGATCCACTCATTTGCTGATGGGCACTTAGGTTGATTCCAGTACTTGGCTATTGTAAATTGTGCTGCTATGAACATTGGGGTGCATAGGTTTTTTTGGATTGGTGATTCAGGGTTCTTAGGCTATAATCCCAGCAGCAGAATTGCTGGGTCAAAGGACAGTTCCATTTTTAGTTTTCTGAGGAAATTCCATACTGTTTTCCACAGTGGCCACACCTTTCTGCATTCCCACCAACAGTGCACTAGGGTTCCCTTTTCTCCGCATCCTCTCCAACATTTGTTTGTGGATTTGTTTATGTTGGCCACTCTGACTGGTGTGAGATGATACCTCATTGTGGTTTTGATTTGCATCTCTCTGATGGCTAGTGATGCTGAGCATCTTTTCATATGTCTCTGGGCCCTCTGTTTGCCTTCCTTGGAGAAGTGTCTGTTCAAGTCCTTTGCAGTACAGAGAGGGGTTTTCAGGAACTACTATAAAGGACACATGTACAAAACCAAGGGGGAGGATGGAGGCAGGGGAGGGAGGTGTGTTTGGCTGGAATGGAGTGGAGGGGTGGGGAGAAAATGCAGACAACTGTAATTGAACAACAATAAAAAAATGTTTTAAAAAATGATGTGGTAAATTTAAGTCCTAGTTTTACCACAAATTAGTGAGACCTAAATCCATTTAATTATTTCTTGTATTATTTCTCTCTTCTGTATGAGATTTGGGTGGAGGTATTAAGTGATCTTTAATATTTCCTTCATCTTAAAAACCCTATGAATGTAATTCTCTGTCCAGTACAATTTCTTCCCCAAATTGCACCTCTTTCCGCAGTGATTTCTGAGGGTTAGTGATATCCAGAAAGACTTTGGCATATAGACTCTGAGTCCAGACTTTAGTACATGTGTGTAGTAGGTAATCACCAAGGATGTATCTGTCTGAATCCCAGAACTTGTGAATATATTATATGGTAAAATGAACTTTGTAGATGTGATCAAGTTAAGGATCTTGATATGGTAAGATCATCCTGGTTTATCCAAGTGAGCCCAGTGAAATTAAAAGCAACTGTATGAGAGAAGGAGGGAGGCAGCAAAGAGTCCAAATTGGGCTCAGTAAAGGAAACATGATGATGTAAACAGAGGTAGAAGTAATGCAAGCCATGAACCAAGGGATGCGGGCAGCCTGTGTCAGCTGCAAAAGACAAGGGAACAGCTCTCCCCTAAAGATTCTAGAAGCAGCCCTGCTAACCTGTTTTTATAAACTTCAGACCTCCAAAATTGTAAGATAGTAAATTTGTGTGGTTTTAAGGTGTTAGGTTTGTGGTGATTTGTTATAGCTGCAATAAAAAAAGAAAATGCACCTAATACAATGTCTAATATGTACCGACCTATGACTCATTTGGGACCTCCTTGTTTCTGTCCACACATTCCCCCTTAGTAACTGCATCACCTGTAATGGTCCATCCCATTTATATGAAGTTAAACATTTTTTTCCACATCTGACCTTACTGAATTTAACCTCACAGATACAACTATCCAATTTATATCTCACCTTTAATGTTTAAGACACAAATTAAATTTTATATGGCCAAAATCCTCTCTCAGGACGCCTTGGCTCAGAAAATAAATCCACTATCTTCTCCAGTGTCAAAGCCAAATATTTGAGAGTTATCTTTGATTATACTATTTCCTCCCATCCAATATCTAAGTAAATTATCAAGTCCTATAATGTTATCTCCAAAATGTCTTCTCTTTTTCATTTCCCTTTGCTAAGCTGTAATTATTTGTTGCCTGAACTTTCACAGCAGCCTCCAATCTGGTCTCCTGCTTCCCTTCTTGTCCCGCTCTGATCCATCCCATGTATAGTGTCCCAAGTGACCTTTATTAGTGTTAAATGTTATGCCACGTTATGTCATTCTCTCATGCTAAAATGAACCTCATCCCTTACCTGGTGTATATGGGCCTGTTGTTATTCTTTTGCAATACCACTCCATTCTTAAGCATCCCACTCTAGGCACACTGGCCTTCTTTATGTCCCTGGAACACAATGCCTTTATTCCTACTTAGGGTCTTTGTAATGCTCTTTCTCTACTAAAGGCCATTTCATCTTTTCTGAATATGTAGCTTTTTCTTTTTAGTCATTCATGTCTCAGCTTAAATATTAATCTTTCATACATATGGATATTTATAATTTCATTTAGGCTCATTTACCATTGGAGGGCTGTGCTGTTTGCTGGGAACTTCCCTTCTAGTTCTTTAGACAGACATTTCTCCCATGCTGAGGCTGAGTATACTCAAATTCTGTGCCTCAGGATACTTAAATTCTGGCAATGATGCTGGTTTTTTTCTACCAACAAATAGCCCTTTCTCATCTTTGAGTTGGGTTTTGTTTCTCCAAGTGAATTACAATTACTTAAGGTCTGAAAATGGCCCTTGCTTTAGGGATAGAGAAAACAAATCCTATATTTTCTAGACCTCAGTATCCATATTTTCTCTCCCAAAGATATTCTCCTTTTTTGTTTCTTCTCCTCCAAATATTGATCACAACCTTATTACTTATTACTTTATTACTTTACCTATCTCTCTCACACTCACTCTGTCATAATAATGTAAGCCCCAGGAAGCAAGAAACCATCTTTCTGGTTTACTATTGTGTTCTACGTGTTTAACACAGTGCCTAGTGTATTAAACATTTGTTAAATATGTGTACATGTCAATTTAGTTGGTGATTAAGCCTCTTATGAATCAAGTTTCATCAGAACTTTCAGTTGAAAGAGAACGGGAAAGTTATTTTGCCTGCAGGTGACTGACTAAAAACCTTGGGCAGAAGGGGTCCAACAGTCTTTCTCAGTAACTAAGTCTTCAGCCAAGCTTTGTAGAACTTGTGTGCAGTCCCTGGAGAGAGAAGAAGGAATATGAAGAAGAAATTACTTTGCATGAATAAATTACTTTGTGTAGAGATAGGAAGGAAGGGGGAGTCAATTGTAATCTGTGAGGAATAGAGATAAAACAATATTAATTTGCTGTGCATTTTAACATAAAAGTGGGAATTGGCATTCTCCTTGTGTCTCAGTTGAACATCTTGGCAAGGTGAGCACGTTAATAGTTGCTCTGTTGGTAAACTCTGGAGAAATCACATGTGAAGTGGCTGCCAGCACTGCCACCAATGAGCATTGTAAGGGCAGAACGCAGTTTCATCGGCGAGTCCCATTGTGAGGAGCGAGGCACTACAGGTGAAAGTGAAAAAGAGAGCCACCCATGGGACCTGTAGAAAGAATGCTGAATGATCATCTGAAATGCATTGATATGCAAACAGGTTTTAAAACTACATTTATCACTCTGATACCTACTCTTGCTTTCAATACCTTTAAATGGAGAGAATAATAGGTCCTTTTCCTTGATGCCATCACTAAATTTCAAGCATTGTTGTGTAGTGTGAAAAGTTACATTGCAGCATCTAAGATGTTTGAATAGATGAAAGGTTAATTGTTGATTCATACTGGTTTTCTGCCTCTGCAGGGTGCTTTCATGCCTCTGTGTAAACGACTGACTTGCATACTTGCATGCATGTCTAAGGGCTGTTTCTTAAGAGATGACATCGTTTATTAGATTATCTTTAAGTATTTTTCAGATACCTGTTTATATACAAATAATTCTGTTTATTCTGAACAAAAGTAGGCCAAATTTATGCTAAGTCTTATGACACTATTTATCTAACACTATATACTATTATAAAGCATTTTGAAATGTCTGGTATTCAGTTTTTGATCATAATTTTCTTTTGAAGGGAGATAATGCGTTATTCTATCCCCTCATCAATCTATCCACCCACCCATGGACCCACCCATTTATTCAGCCCTGCATTTTGGAGAACTCCCTGTGTAGCAGCCACTGAGGGCTGCCCTAGTGATACTGATTATGAATAACATTCTGTGGACTCTTCATGGGAGATGTCAGTGACAGTAGAAATGTAAAACATACAAGTAAATCATTTGAAAACAATATGAGAATAATTACCACTATATTATATCCACAGTACTTCATACAGTTCCCTCGTTTGTATTAATACTTGTAAAGCTTTATACAAAATGTATAAAATGCCCTTGATGCGAGATGTTAATCAGACATTCCAAAAGATGAGGGCATATTAAATAATTAAAGTTAAAACAGAACATTTGATTTATATTTATTGAAATGGGTATTAACATTTGAAAGTAAATAACTGAAGTTTATTATCTTGCACACTATTATAAAGGTTCATAAGATATTTTTATTCTCTAAGACCATTATAACAAGAACGTAAGGGAAGATTCATCTAAATGAGGAAAAGAGATTAAAGAAATTTGATAGTAAAAGGTATATTAAAAGGAAAATATAAGAGAATATAGATGAACTCTATCAGTAATGACGAAATGACGGCTTCCCGGCCTAATTTACATCAGCAAACACTTGCAGGTATGCAGTGGGAATATAATCTAAATACCTTATTAGAATATGTATCTCTTTGCTGCGTGTTGCTCTATCACACCAATAGATACATAATGCTTCCAGGAGTAATTCATGTTTTTTAGCTGTTACCAAGAAAACCAGAGGGAGAAATACATTTGCCAAAGTATTTAGAAGGACTCTTTAAAAATAATACTCATATTTAGGAAACCCACACTGATAATTTACATTATGAATTTCTATCAATATGTTATGATGAAAGCAAATGAAATGATTTAGACAGCAAAAATATAGTAATATATTTTTAGTCAAATTTTGTCAAAGTATCATGTCACATTAGAAAGTAGTTAGTAAGATAGTTATACAAATTAAGAAATTGTGTGATTATTACCCTTAACCATATTGATAATATAGTTAAAATTATAATATGATCTTCGTATTATTGGAAATGTAAAGGAACTGATGAAAATATTCAACTTCATTATTTATTAGGAAAATACATCCTAATGTAAAAATGCAAAAATAATTTTCTCTTTTGCACAAAACTTAATTTAAATATCCATGTGAGATTGTGAGACTCAACTACACAGATATTGACTTACTTGCTGAGATAGAGGCCGCCTTGAAGATGAACATACCACAGTGCTTTCACTGCCCCTCTGTCATCACCCCCTCCCATTCTTGTCACAACGATCAGGAATCTATCACTCTGTCCTCACTTTTACACTCATGTGGAGTCACTATTCTTCAGCCGCATTCTCAAATCCCTCTTTCTGACAACTTACATGCACTTTATGTGTTAGTAAACATCCACCCTCAGCAATTACAGATATGTTACCAGTGAAAGGAGGAAGAAAACAGGAATACTTTGATGGGGCATTTAGTCCAGTACGTGTAGTTCACTGACTGGAAACAGACAGTTTTCTTGTTCATTTATAATTATCATTATGAAAGGTTACATTCTGCTTATTGGGAAGAATGTTCCATAATAAAATAATTTGATTTTGTAAATCAATTAAATTAGTTGAAACAGTTTCTCAAACTAGAGTTCATAAACACTTTGTGAAATACAGTATTAATATTATTTGGAATAGTATGTTTTATAGGTTTATTTGATAATAATTTATATGCTTGACATGGCCTAATAGTTTTGTAAGAGTAGAAGCATCTAATTATACTATATACATAAATTTTATCTAGTTTCATATATACAAATTTTGTATTACATTATCATAAGAATAAACTGTTCCAAGTGTTCAAAGTAATCTATGCATTTCAGATATATTATCCTTCATGTCAAAAACCAGATTCTCACCTGTCATTTTCAGAATTTATCCCTTTAATATGCTTTAGCAAGAATAGACTACCTTACAGTTATACACACATTAGGTACTTGGCTTCAAAATCAATTTATTTTTTTCACAATGTTTTTAAATTAAAATTTTATTTTTAGAGCAGTTTTATGTTTACAACAAAATTGAGAGGAAGGTACAAATGCCATATATATATGTGTGTGTGTATATGTATGTATATGTGTGTGTGTGTGTATATATATATATATATATATATATATAGAGAGAGAGAGAGAGTCCCCTGCTTCCACACATGATCAGCCACCCCCTTTCATCAATCCCACACTAGAGAGGCACATTTCTTACAATTGATGAACCTATATTGGCACATCATAATCACCCAAAGTTTATAGTTTATATCATGGTTCCCTTTGGTCTGGTATGAGTTTAGACAAATGTGCTCATAATTTTTTGAGAAGGCTTAGCTGGATGGTTTGTGTCTAATTTATGTGTTTATAAACTGGAATGCTTGGCGGTACAGATGCATTTCTATGATGGCTTCTTCCCTCGTATATCTTGTGCTTTACAGGACATGGCTGGAAGGTTGGACTCAGCTGTTCAACTGTTATTGTCTCCAGGTCTATTCATGTTGCTTTTTCATGGCAGTTTGAGCTCCAAGATGCCAGTGGAGAAGCTTCTGGTCCTTTTACTGTCTATCCTGGGATGGACACAGGGTCTCCACACTATGAACATTACAACTGCATGTTGCCTACATCCATAGGTGGGGAAGATCACTTTTCTTCATGGAAATAGTGGCAAAAAAAAATGTCTCTCTTTAACCTTAGTAGTCAATGACAAAAGACTCAAGTTTTGTGGTTTAGAAGAGATTCTGTTGAATAAATTAAGGTGAAAGGTGTGATGAAATTGAAATATAGTTAAAAGAATTTATCATGTTCTATGACTCCAGATAACTTCATTATCTAGAAAAGTTGAACTTATTTGTTATTTTTTTGCCTCCTTTGTTTTATGTAAGCAAGAGTGACATTGAAAAGATTCACCTCATAGGTGTTTGTTATAGAGCACATTCGTGCACCTGTGATGTCTGTGTGATATATTAATGTTCGTGGTCACTTAAAAATGTTATAAGTAGTCATACAGACTAACAAAGTATTGATGACATTATAAATTGACTCACTAAAAATATCTAAGAATGTGTTGGAGTCTTGGTGATTTAAAGCAATTATAAAATTGTAGATTCTGAAGCTCAAAGGAAAGTCCAGATGTTTTCAGACCATATAATAAATTATTTTAAATGACTTTAGACATTGTCTATAACTAAAGTAAAACAGACTAAAACTTAGTCTACGATTTCCCAAAGGCTCAAATATCAAATATAGCACATTTTATGACTCCTCAAAGATAATTAATTATCATAAAGTTTCAGTCATTCGTATATAACAACAATTAAATGAACAGTATTATGTACAAGGCACCTGAATATTTTCTCTCTCTCTCTCTATATATATAGATATATATGTATGTATGTACATATATATATATGTACATATAGAGAGAGAGAAAGAGAGAAAATATTCATATATTTATACATATATATAACCTTATTTAATAATGTTAACTTAAAGCATATTAATCATTTTCCTGCTTCTTATATAACATTTTGAAATCACAAATATTAATTTAAAATTGGTGCTGGGAAGTAATTTCTCTATTTTAAAAATGTACGATCTGGTCCCTCACCATGAAGGAAACTAAATTTGACTGTAATAGAAGACAGTATAGAAATACAAACTTAAAAAAATAAATAAATACAAACTTGACAATGTTTTGTAACTATTTTTAAGTTTTTTTAACAAGGAAGGGAAAAAATGACTTTATTAAGTCAACAAATAACAAAAACACAGGAGGAAAAATATAATTAAATCATTAAGGAAAATATAGCTAAAATTTACTATCAATAAGGAAAACCTCACAGATGACAGAGACCAGAAAAAATGTAATAAATAAAAACACTTTAATGAAACACAACAAATGTGAAGAAGAGAAGAAAAAACAAAATCACTGAATATACTATCCCCTTCCCACACAAATTCTGAAGTTTAGAGACTGTAGTGGCACTTAATAACAGGGACTTTCAGTAATGTGTCAATATTCATAGTTGGACAGTGTAAAATTATATTTTGAATCCAGTTTTAGTTGACACCATATTCATTATTCTTCTTAATTAGACTCAATGCTTCTCTAATATAAAACTCTCCTTTGTCTACTCCATTCAATTGAGTTATAAATATCAATATTGAAAAATGACTACATTTTAAAGTCTTTAATTTTTCAGCATTTTTTCTTTTCTGAAGTTTTTATTGTATTACTTTTCTTTCCCTGGTAAAGAAATACTTGCTGAGACACAGAGGAAGATGAAGGGACAAAAATAACAATAGTAATAACAATAACATAAAATAACATTATGTTAATTCATCTTGTGGACATTTAACCTTTGCAGAGATTATTGTGAAAATGTATATGCGTCTGATGCTATACATGCTGCTTAATAACCTCTCATTTCTTACTTGACAATATATCATAGCTATCTTTAAAAATTATAAAGATTTAAGTTTTATCTATACCTATCTGTAGCTATTAATAATAATAATAATCTTCTACATACTCTTTGCTTTGTTCCTTTTCTCTCATTGAATTTTAAGTTATTTATATATGAATGCTTTATCATATCGGTCATATATCTTTCAATTATCAGTATTTAGGTTATAATTTTCATCTTTAATTTTATATCATGTTATTTAAAATTCAGTAAACAAAATTTGGATTTTTATATTGTGAAATAAATTATCTTTATCCTTATGCCTTTGGTACCATTTCCTCAGCTATTCAATGTGTAATAAAGTGATAAGTACTTCTAAAGTGAATGTGGGTGCTCATAGGGATTAAGCATAAGGATTTAGTACATTTACCTCAAGAGGAAATTCTTAATTATACCTATTTTGGTGTGGATTGACCCTGAAGTGTGCATGAGTATTAAGCATAAGGATTTAGTACCATAAACAATTCTTAATGAAAATTATTTTGGTGTGGATTTATCCTGAATTGACAATGCTGAACTATTTCATCTTTCTTTTCCTTTCCCTTCCCCTCCTTCCTTTCACAAATAATTATAGTTTGTTGTCTACATACTAAACATTTAGACCAGAAGATGAATGTGACCTATGCCCTAACTTTAATGCACATAAAATTTAAGTTGTTATTATATTATCACTCTTCCTTTTGATGTCAAAGAGTGATAACACTGAATAACATTTATAAACTATGTGTTTCTACTGATCATACTGAGTTCTGGGTGACTATTCTGGAATAGATTGTAGGTGACTTTTCAGCTTTTTCTTGTTTTTCAGTCCATCTCTGCCCCTGACTAAGTTTTTGACTTGACCAGACTTTTAACTTCTATGCATCTACTTACAGACTTGGAAAAGAAATTAATGCTTTGCTTAGATCGTTACAGCGAGCGAAACTTGTAATGCTGAAATTAGTATCAAGGATACATTACACTACTTGGTAGAATATGTTTTATTAGATTGAAATACTAATGTAATTTTATGTGTTTTAGTTTTCTTATTAGTAACTCAGTCTTCTCCATATGATCTTATTAGAAGTCCTCACAACTCCAAACTGTCTCAAAATACTGAAGCATACTTAGACCATAAATGTTAGTCCAGTTTCTAATTGTGAGTAAAGTTTTATGAATATAACATTGACCCTTGAACAACACAATTTTGAATTGCACAAATCCACTTACATGCTAATTTTTTTTCAATAAATATACAGGCGGCCCTCTGTATCCCCTGGTTTCACACCCATGGGTTCTACCAACTAAAGATGAACGTATATCTTCAATGTGTAATTGGGAATCCACAGATGCAGAAGGCTGACTGTATGCATCATTTGGCACTATTTTATTTCTTTTTTTTTTATTTATTTATCCTCACCCTAATGACTCTTTTGTTTGTTTTGTTTTGTTTTACAGAGAGAAAGAGGAAGGGAGAGAGGAAAAGAGAGAGAGAAACATCAATGTGAGAGAAGTGTGAGAAGCATCGGTTGACTCCTGGTGATTCTGTGCCTCAGGGCTTGGGGTCACAGGCCCTGCCCCCAGTCTAAGGGATGAACCTGCAATCTAGAGATGTGCCTTGGCCAGAATGCAACCTAGGACCTTCTGGTTGTGGGACCAACGCTCCAACCACTAAGCCACACCAGCCAGGGCATTCTGCGCTATTTTATAAGAGGGACTTGAGCATCTGTGTATTTTCGTGTCCACAAGAGCCCTGGAACTAATACCACACCGATACTAGAGAATAACTATAGTTTTTGGTGAGTCAAAAGTTGGATTTTTTGCCCTGGCTGTGTAGCTCAGTTGGTTGGAGCATCATCCCATGTAAAAAGGTTGAGAGTTTGATTACGGTCAGGGCACAGACCTAGTTTTCAGGTTCTATCCCAGTCCAGGCATGTGTGGGAGGCAATCTACGTCTGTTTCTTCCTCACACTGATGTTTCTCTCTCTCCCTTCCTCTCTCTAAAATCAATAAATATATCATCGGATGAGGTTGAAAAAAAAAAGTTTACACGGATATTTTAATGTGGGGGTTGGCGCCCCTAAACCCCGCATTGTTCATGTTCATGAGCCAAATACATTTGGTCCAGATTTTTAGTGCTTTCATATTTATGTTGTTGTTGTTTTTCCATTGAAACCTGGTCACTCACAGCCTCAGACTCCTCCACTGCTCCCCCTCCTCCTTATCCTATCTCAGGTCTTGGGTTTCTACAGTTTGAAGGCTTCTTAGTTTACACAGTCACGCTTAGCATGTAATCCCAAACTATAAATTCAACACCAGTGTATCTGAATGTTGAAGGATTTCCACTTCCAGTACATTGGGCTGGAACTAACTTTTCCCTATAGACCCAAGCTGTGGCATTGTGTCTCAAGTCAGTATAAACAGTCTTCTATTGAATTTGTTTAACTCTTGCTTATGATACCAACCAGTTGGAACCATCTAAGTTTATCAGTTTTCAGTAATAATATTAAAGCTTAAAAATAAATTGATCTTCATCACCATTGATCTTCTGAGACAGCTCCCTGGCCCTATACAATTCTGCTCATCTCCTCAGTGAGCAAACAACTCTACATAAAATGTATTATAGTTGGTAAATTCACAGGAGGTTTGATATGCCTTTTCCTCATAATTCTATGACAACTCCTATTTACCTTCGCAAGATTAAAAGTTGCTTTCCAGAAAACTACTAAAAATTTCTAGTAGAGGTTTGTCTAAATAAACCAAGGCCCATCTGAAGGGAACTTTTGAAAAAAAAAAAAAGATTTTGTTTTATCTAGGACTCCTCTTTCATATAGAAAGTAGGATTATTTCATAATATTTCACATAATCTCAAAAACCCACACATAAAGTTTGCTTTTTCCATGAAATAATAGACTTAAATTAAGAAAAATCACTCATTGGTTTATGTAAAAATTACTCTCCATTAGTAGGATTAATTTTTATAACCCACAAATTTAATTAAATTTGTGATTAAATTATTCTTTGGTGTTAATATATAAAATAATTGAAATATCTGCATGCGTCTGGAAGTTGATGTATCACATTGTTCCAGGGTATTTTAAGTGTTATACTTTATCATTATATACTGATATTTTCATGGTTTAAATTTATTCTCACCTGTGATTACTGCCTCTATCAACTCCAGTCACCCTCAGCCTCACATCAGTTGAAAACCGCAGGCATAATCATATAATTCACAATTTTATATGGAACATTAAGCCATGGTTTCCGAGCTCCAAATGGTACTTCTTCTTTGTCAGTGTCAGGGTCTACCAGTACAGTGTAGTGAGTGAGATTTCAAAGGCTGGAAAAATGAAAGAGGACTTGCTCCTTCTTTGTGTCTTCTGTCCCTGCTGTCACTGTCAGAGCAAACACTTTTCCCTGACAGCAAAGGCTTGTCCCAGTGTCCTGCTTCTTTCCATCCTAACACAGCCTGCGTCCTTGCACTCATCAGCTGTGTAGTGCTGCCTCATAGAGGCCTAAGTCCCAGCCCTGTTGGCCCGTTTCTCCAAGCTCCAGAGATAGCCACATGGCGCCCCTGCTCTGTAGTCTGATTCCCAACTCTAGAGTCCCTTTACTAGACTCCTAGGTTCAGACAACACAACCTCAACTCTTTGTTCTCTCAGACCTTTGGGAAATTGCTGCTTTTTTCAGTTACTAACACCGTAAATTCAGTCTTCTCTTCTGGTCCGTTTCAGTTCTCCATCTCCTGCTTATATGTTCTCTTAATTAAAAGAACTATTGTGGTTTCTTTCTCCCTCACTGAAGCATGAGCAATAAAATAGTAAAAAAAAAAACCCTTTAACTGTAAATCGCATTAATATCTATATGCACAACAATGAGAGCCAAACCTCGTAAGCATATACTGCAAGAAGTAGAAAGTCATGTGGTTAGACATAATGAAGAGGAAATATTCTTGGATAGCTTTAAGTTATTTTTGTTTAAATTGGCTATCTGCCTTCTTAATTTCCCCCTTTTTCCTTGGGAAGCATTGTGCAAATTATATCAAAGATAGCAGTAGCTTGTTTATTAATATTTTATCTAAAAAACCTAAAACTTGTCAAATTAATGACTTTTAAGATCTTATCATTCAGGAATACATTAAAAAATAAGATAATTATAAAGTCTGTCTTATCAATTGAAAAGAGATCAATTGAAAAAGTGGGTTTTTCTCCCCATTTTAAGGTAAATAAAGGCAACAAACAGTCTTGCTAAAAGGCTTAATGCAACCTGTAATTGTAATGGGGCCGGTATTTTCCAGATTATACTTACTAAAACTTCATATAAACCACAGGTTAGATGAGAAAGAATTCAACAGTTCCAGTCAAGGTTTTTCTGTTTAATGCAAGAAAAGATTATTGAGTGTCTATGATGATACTCAACAGTAATCATCAGCTAATTTTGAGGCAATAATTCCTGCCTTAATTATTTCAAAAATCAAACAAACAAACACAAAACAAAAAACTCTTAGTGCCTGCCTTGCATTTTAACTATGAAGAAATAAGCATAGAACTATTTGTGCCACTGTGAAGTTTAACATATAGTCAGAAGGACAAAAATAAAAATATATCAATGAATTAAGGATGACAAATTACAGTAAAAATAGTAATAATAACAGTTACCAAAAACTTAACAAAACTGAGAGAATGAGCCCTGGCTGGTGTGGCATACTGGATTGAGTGCTGGCCTGTGAATCTAGAGGTCACCAGTTCCATTACCAGTCAGGGCACATGCCTGGGTTGCAGGCCAGGTCAGCAGTTGGGCGTGTGAGAGAGGCAACCAATCAATGTATCTCTCACATATTGATGTTTCTCTCCTTACTTTTCTCCCTTCCTTCCCCTCTGTCTAAAAATAAATAAATAAATAAAATCTTTTTAAAAACCTGAGAGAATGGGTAAGGAGTGGTGGAAGATGAGGACAAATAATTGAAATAGGACATTGGGTGAAGTATCTATTATTCTACTTTTTGTCCATAAAAATTCCCAAGGAAAGACTGCTGAAAGATGTGAGAGATGATAAAGAAGAACAACATGGAAACTCATCGAGGAGAGAATTGTGAAATATAAGGGATGGTGAACATTGTGAACTGATGGCAAAGAGTCTATTAAAATCAAGAGAACCAAGACCATTGGGAAGATGATTGAATGGCGGAGTAGGAAAAGGAAACACCAAACAATCTAGGTTAAGTGTTTCTGCAAATAAACACATAACATATTTCAGATATTTCTAGCTGCCAGAATGTAAAATTAATTCTCATTACTTAAGATAAAAATGTATAAATTAATTGAATACACCTGTAAAATGTGACTTTGATATAGTTATCCACATTTGTACAGAAAATACATTTAAAATGTTATTTTCTAATTCATTAAATTCTATTGTAAAATATACAGAAAGAAAATACAGATTGGAGTAATTACTTGGGGATGATAAATTTATTATTATTACAAACATTAACTCTAAATAAACTTTATCAAATTGAGTTTTGGGTATATGACCACCGGCATATTATATGATAGGCATAGAAATTTTGGGTGCTCTGAGTTGATACAGTAATAATACATGAAACTCTGGAGAAATAAAGTGAGAACATGTCAGTTATACAATTTTAATACAAATGGTTTCAGTCAAGCTTAGAAGTATTAGTAGGTATTATAGAATTCCATGCAGGTGATTGAAAATAAAAGTGTATGCTTTATACATTAATACATAGTTGACCAAATTGTCACTTTTTCTATATAATTAAACTTTCAAATATTATTCTGAGCAGAAATCTTTGCATCTTCTTCAGGAAATACAAAGGAGAGTATATTGACTGAGAAACCATAAGTGGCATTGGATGCTAGAACTCAGGTAGAACTGCTAGAAATAATTTTAATATAATGTTAATATAAACATATTTTTGTATACAAGTAGATCTATATTTTAAAATGTATGTGTTAACTTCATAAAATATGTTTAAAATGATCATATAGATGTTGCAGGATGTCGGAAAGAGCAATGATTTATTATTTAGCAATGCTGCTATTAAGTTCTTCTACTTAGTATTGTTTGATTTAAAAAAATTGTTTCCTGAAGGCAATTATAGACCAAAATAATAAAACATATCCTAACGGGTATGCTTTGTTATTGTTGCTCTTCTCTTTTATGCAAAAACATAGGGAAGTGAGGACCCAGTTTATCTAAATTGTGACACCGTGGTCCTGGGCATAAGCCTACATATTCTTGTCATTTAATAGCGAAAATTCTCTTCTAAAAATCCATGTGACCTGCTTAATTTACAACAATGTTAGAAAAAAGTGTTCTGAGAAACCAACTAAAGCATTGGCTTTATATATCTGCATAATGAATTCTGGCTATAAGTGATTGCAATGTAAGAAATCATAATAATAAAAAACCAATAAGTGTTGTAAAGAGTTTAAAATTGTTCCAATAGGCTTCTCAATTAGGTGAAACTGAGCATAACAATAGTCAATTATAAAAGTGGTGCAACCAGAGCTGACTGTCCCTGGGTTATTGGAGATTCAGCCATGCAGCTTATTGAGAAAAGTCAGCAAAGTGATTTGAATGGATACAAATTATCTGCAACATTTCCATGTGTGTGTGTATGTGTGTATGTGTATGTGTATATACTTACACACTAACACTATATTTCAGGGGTTTAAGAAAACATTAATATTGTATTGATTTCATATTTTTCAAACCTCAAAATTCTGTCAGAAACATACTTTCATTTGTAGGAAAAAGTAGTTGAAATGATTTAGCTTCTTTTGTGAAATTTGAAGGCTATTTATGTCGTTACTCTAAACAAATAAAAAATGCTATTTATTTCTTAAGTCAAAATTAATGTATTGTTGATAATATATAAATATGATATTTTCTTTAGAAAACTCCTTTTAAAACAAACATTTTTAAAATCCCAAGTTTCTATTCTTATTTTTTATTACAAGGAAAATAAATTACTTAATAACAATTTCATAACTCTTAAAAAAATTTTTTTATTGTTATTCAATTACAGTTATATGCCTTTTCTCCCCATCCCTCCACCCCACCCCAGCCAAACCCACCTCCCTCCCCCACCTCCACCCTCCCCCTTGGTTTTGTCCATGTGTCCTTTATAGTAGTTCCTGTGATCCCCTCTTCTCACTGTCCCCTCCCCAATCCCCCCTGGCTATTGTTAGATTGTTCTTAACTTCAATGTCTCTGGTTATATTTTGTTTGCTTTTTTCTTCTGTTGATTATGTTCCAGTTAAAGGTGAGATCATATGGTATTTGCCCCTCACCGCCTGGCTTATTTCACTTAGCATAATGCTCTCCAGTTCCATTCATGCTGTTGCAAAGGGTTGGAGCTCCTTCTTTCTCTCTGCTGCATAGAATTCCATTGTGTAAATATGCCATAGTTTTGGGATCCACTCATTTGCTGATGGGCACTTAGGTTGCTTCCAGTACTTGGCTATTGTAAATTGTGCTGCTATGAACATTGGGGTGCACAGGTTCTTTTGGATTGGTGTTTCGGGGTTCTTAGGGTATAATCCCAGCAGTGGAATTGCTGGGTCAAAGGGTTGTTCCATTTTTAGTTTTCTGAGGAAATTCTATAGTGTTTTCCACAGTGGCCTCACCAGTCTGCATTCCCACCAACAGTGCAGTAGGGTTTCCTTTTCTCCTCATCCTCTCCAACATTTGTTTGTTGATTTGTCTATGTTGGCCACTCTGACCAGTGTGAGGTGGTACCTCATTGCGGTTTTAATGTGCATCTCTCTGATGGCTAGTGATGCTGAGCATCTTTTCATATGTCTCTGGGCCTTCTGTATGTCTTCCTTGGAGAAGTGTCTGTTCAAGTCCTTTGCCCATTTTTTAACAATTTCATAACTCTTAAGGAGTCATTATTTTAATCACTTGACTTTTGAATTCAATTGTACCCATTGTGCTTATATGTTTCACATTTTATTTGGTAGTTTACATTATTTAATAGAATAAAAGTGTTACATAGATGCTGCTGGTCAGTTTCATTCAGCATTTTAAAGAAAAAAAAAATTGTACTTCCTTCCATTCATTTAAACCTTATATATCTTTTAAAATTTTATTTTTTTAATTTATTTTTGCCTTGTTTTTCCATTTATTTATGCATTCATTGGTTGATTATTTTATTGTTGTTCAGTTAAAGTGGCCCCAGGTTTTCCCACATTGCTCTCCCTGCCCCACCACCCCTGCTCCCTCAGTCAGTCCCCACCCTGCTGTCCATGGGTCCTTAAATCTTATATATCTTTATATATGCCTTTATTTGACAAATGTTGACATTAATTATAGTTCTTTCATATGTAATTGAATATATGCTGAAACATATACTATAATTGTCAATGTTCATTAATAATTATTATTTGGAGCAGTTTATCATAAAGTACTTATGAAATAAGTGTTCTGTAAAGTCTGTCATAATATTAATGTTTTAAGTTTCATGGTTCTCTATTAATAATCAAATGAATAAAGTTTCTGAATAACTAACTCTAGATATTATAAGAGTATGCTGGTTTTATAGAAGTCCTTGAAAACTGAAGTCCAAATAAAAATCTGTGCATGTTGGACATATGGAATTAATTGAACTCCACAATACAGGGTGACTATTAAGCCAAGAGGACTTCTGTGTTTCTTCTCTGATATAACTTTGTATCAACATCCTTTGTCATTGTATAGAAGTTGCATGTTGCTACTGAAGAAATATTAAAGAACTTAATAGATGATTGTAATAATTGCTTTAGTATCATTGCAGTTAGTAAATCATATGTTATCCTGATGTTGATAATGGTTGTGCAGTTGTAATCTCTTAAATATAGATTGAAAACAAAGGTAGTTCTGTGTGTGAAGGTGATTAAACAGGAAATCAGGATGGGACAGAAAAAAGCCCAACAATTTGCTTAGTTGGTTATTGTAGTAAAAGCACTGATGAAGAGGAAGAAGGTCTGACCCTGCGCAGAAAGAGTAAGATGAGGAGCTTGATGAGAGTGACAGAGCAATGCTCCCGGTCACTGGTAACAATTTTTTTTTTTTAGGGCACTGAGATGGAGGATTTCTGCTTCTTAGCAAAATAATTAAAATTCCAGACTTCTGGGCATGGATGTCTGCTTTTTTTCCCCCTGGGATTGTTAGTTAACCCCATAAATATATAGGTATGAGACATTCTAACAATTAATGTCAAAAGGTCAAAAGCGAAAGGTAAAAGTTAATACTGTGAAAGACAGAGATCAATCTTAAAAACTGAAGAATACAAACCAGAAATAGAGTAATCAGAAAAGGATTCAAAACAAACTATTATTTATAAAGTAATAAAGATAGATATTGGACTTGTCCCAGAAGAATATGTGTGTATTGAAACAATGAATTCAGGTATGTAAAAGAACAAACTAAAGATCATAGGAAGTACGTGCACAACTTATAAGTTTAAAAAATTATTAAAAATCACTCATTAGTATAATAGACAGCTGAAGTGGAGATGAAATATTAGGTGGGGGAATTGCCTCAGAAAGTAGCACAAAAAAAAAAAAAAGGAAATGTTTTTTAAGAGGGGTTAAGACGCAAATATTTGGAATCTCTGAGCATAGCTAATAATTAGTTTGCCTTTTCTCTGTCACTGAGTAACAATTGAGAAATAAAATGAGAAGTGAAGTATATAGAGGACAAATTATCACATTTTTAATTGATAACACCCGTGTTAAGTGTGGAGTGTAATGTTCGGGCTGCTACCGCTTTGAGAACACCAGTCTGACAACTTAATCCATCCCAGGGCAGGGGACACGGACCCCCGCAGGCCATGTCCTGTAAACACAACCTTATTGACAGTTTATGGTATGACCAAGAGTGTCAGGGAACTTGTTTCGTACAGGCAAATTAGATCCCAAGTAGAAAAAAGAAAGATAATGATCTGTTTTCTAAAATTCACATATCAAGTAAGTTATTCTTGAGAGAAGTGTTGAAAGTGTTCAGGCACTTTCCAAAAATTTAGTTTCTTCAACTTCTAAATATGTAACATTTTTTTTTGAGAAATACTTTCTCCAATCAATATAGACTAGATGTTTAAACATAGCAACATTTAGCTTATACAAGTTTTAGAAGAGACACTATAGAGACTAGATAAAAAGTAATATTTGAGTAAGTAATAGCCAAGTATATTGTAGGCCCCAAAGAAAAAAATACAAAAGCAGACCTTGGAGATATTGCAGGTTTGGATCCAGGCTGTGGGGAACTTTTCCAAGTGTGGGAAATGTGGCTCAGCCCCCACCTGGAAAAGCCAGTGGGGAGAGAGGTTGGCAGGCAGGACCCACGTCCACAGATAGGTTCTCCAGTGGGAAATCAGGCCTGCATTGTACCTTAACTGCTATGAGACTTGCTCTTGCTAAAACTCCCTCTCCATGAATTGAGGCAGCAAATGTTTACTGAGTATCTTTAACTTCCTAAAGTCTGTGCTAAACCACCAAAGTATGGAGTGTGACCAGTTTCCACCTTGAGCTGTAACATCCTTCACTTTGAAGTAATTAGCAGTATTCTGTCCTTTGTTGTCCTTAAAAGGTAATCACCTACAGTGAACCTGTGCGTAGTAAATGAGGGCCATCCTCCATGTAATGTGCCCAGAAAAACAATAAAAGCCTGTCCAGGTGGGGGTCAGCTCTCTCTCTTGGGCTCTCTCTAGCCCTCTCACCCTCTCACCCTCTCACTTAGAGAGTGGCCATGCCATCTGTTTTCCTCCACAGGATTTCTGTAGTCCGTGTGTATTTGTATATTGCAGCCACAAAACCGGATCCTGCTGGCTGGGATCCGTGTCACCAGGCCACCACAATAATGCAATATCATTGTAAAGAGAGTCATAGAATTTTTATAATTTACCATTATATATAGAGGTTATGTTTACACTATATTACAGTCAGTTAAGTGTAAAATGGCACTATGTCTAAAAAAGCAATGTATGTATCTTAATTTAAAATGTATGATTGCCAGAAAATGTTAACCATCATCTGAGTCTTCAGAAAGTTATAATCTTTTTGCTGGTGGAAGCTCTTGCTTCAATGTTGATGGCTGCTGACTGACCAGGGCACTGGTTGCTAAAGATGGGGTGGCTGGGCAATTTCTAAAAAGACAACAATGAAGTTTGCCACATCAATAGTTCTTCATTTTATGATTTCTCTGAAGCATGTGATGCTGTTTGATAGCATTTTATCCATAGTACAACTTATTTAAAACTGGACTCAATCTTGTCAATCCCTGTCACTGTTTTATCAACTAAGTTTAGTAATATTCTAAATCTTTTGTTGTGATTTCAACAGTCTTTACACCATCTTTTTTTTTCTTTTTTAGAGAGAGGGGAAGGGAGGGAGAAAGAGAGGGAGAGAATTATCAATGTGTGGTTGCCTCTTGAGCGCCCCATACTGGAGACCTGGCCCACAACCCAGACATGTGCCCTGACTGGGAATTGAACCAGTGACCCGTTGGTTCGCAGGCCAGCTCTCAGTCCACTGTGCCACACCAGTCAGGGCTTTACAGCATCTTTATCAGGAGTAGGCTCTGTCCCAAGAAACCACTTTCTTTGCTCATCCATAAAAAGCAAATCTTCATCCATTCAAATTATATCATGAAATTGCAGCAGTTCAGTCACGTCTTCAGGCTCCAGTTTTCATTTTAGTTTTGTTGTTGTTTTCACCAAATCTGCTGGTACTTCCTCCACTAAAGTCTTGAACCCTCAAAGTCATCCATGAGGGTTGAAATCCACTTCTTCCAAATTCTGGTTAATGGTGATATTCTTCCCATGGTGATAATGGTGACCTCTTCCCATGAATCATAAATGTTCTTAATGGCATGTAGAATGGTAAATCCCTTCCTAAAGGTTTCAATTCATTTTGCCCAGATTCATCAGAGGAATCACCATCTATGGCACTAGAGCCTTATGAAATATATTTCCTTAACAACAATGTTTGAAAGTTGAAATTACTCCTTCATCCATGAGCCGCAGAACTGATGTTGTGTTGGTAGGCATGATAACACCATTAATCTAGTTTTACACCTCCATTAGAGCTTTTGGGCAACTGGGCACAGTAATATTTTGAAAGACATCTCTTTTTTTTGAGCCGTAAATGTCAATAGTGGGCTTACATACTCAGTAACCGTGTTGTAAACAGATGTACTGTAATCCAGGCTTTGTTGTTCCATTTAGAGAGCATAGGCAGAATAGAATTAATTCTTACAAGCCCTGGGATTTTGGGAATGGTAAATGAGCATTGACTTCAACTTAAAGTCACCAGCTGCATCAGCCCCAGAAGAGAGTCAGTCAGCCTGTCCTTTGAAGCTTTGAAGCCAGGCATTGACTTCTCTTCTCTAGCCAGGAAAGGCCAAGGTGGCATCTTCTTCCAATATAAGGCAGTTTCATCTACATTGAAAATCTGCTGTTAGGTTAGCCACCTTCATTAATTATCTTAGCTAGTTCTTCCGAATAATTTGCTATAGATTTTACTTCAGAACTTGCTGCTTTACCTGCACTTTCATGTTACGGAGATGGCTGCTTTCCTTAAACCTCATGAACCAACCTGCTAGCTTCAAACTTCGTCAGCTTTCTTACCTCTCTCAGCCTTTAAAGAATTGAAGAGAGTTAGGACCATGCTCTGGATTGGGCTTTAGCCTTAAAAAATGTTGTGCCTGGTTTGATCTTTCCAGACCACTAAAACTTCCTTCATATTAGCAATAAGGCTGTTTTGCTTTCTTGTGATTTGTGTGTTCACTAGAGTAGCACTTTTAATTTCCTTCAAGAACTTTTTCTTTCCATTGGACACCTTGGCTAATTGTTTGGCATAAGAGGCCCAGCTTTGGATGTATCCAGGCTTTTGACATGCCTTACTCACTAACCCTAATTATTGCTAGCCATGATTTAGAGTGAGAGGCATGCAACGCTTCCTTCTACTTGAACATTTAGAGACCATTGTAGTTATGAAATGGCCAAATTTTAACATTGTTGTGTTTCAGGCAATAAGGATGCCCAAGGAGAGAGAGAGAGAGATAGGGGAATAGAAGTTCAGTGGAGCTGTCAAAACAAACACTATTTATTGAATAACTTTGCCATCTTATATGGAAACAGTCCATGGTGCCCCAAAACAATTGCCATAGTAGCATCAGAGATCACTGATCACAGGTCACCATAACAAGTATACAATCATGAAATAGTTTAAAATGTTGTTAGAATCACCAAATGTCTTACAAACACACAAATTGAGCAAATGTTATTTAAAAAATGGTACCAGTAGACTTGCTTGACACAGGATTACCAGAAACCTTCAAAACACAGTATCTTTGAAGCAAATAAAGTGAGCCACATAAGATGAGGTAGGACTGCAATAAAGATGTATGCAAATACACATCCACATGCACATATATGATATACACACACACACATTCCCATCATACTCTGCACACACATATACCTACATTGCATGGCAGTTCAATATCAGATCATTAAGAAAGAAAAACAAAATGCTAAGTATTACCAGAGGAATGCATGTGGGGGAAGGTTGCCTACAAACACGTAACAACAGATTTCATTAATGACATAATAAGAGAACGGAATAGCATCTTCAGGGTTCTGAGGGGAGATAACTTTGGACAAAGACTACTAAAACTAAAACAAAAAAAGAACTATCGCTGTAATATGAGGAAAAAATGATGATACTTTGATAGGAACTGGGTAATCAAAGAATAAGTGACCTGAAATCCTTATTTGAAAGAATTATTACAGAATATTCCCCAGCAAGCAAAGAAGGATAACAATAGTCTGAAAAACCTATCTATTGATCATCTTTTAAATACAGTGTTGGAATGGAGAATTCCTTCAAAGTTCATCTACAGTGCTTCTAAACAGTACAAAATATCTTGAAGTGGAAGCATTGAGAACATTTTTACTTCCTTGGTCTCTATATTTCTAGGAGTACAAATTGCCTTGTATATTTAAATTAAATTTTCTGCTAAGTGTCAAGATCACATGTTCTCTCATAAGTGGGATTGTGTGCATTTTACATCATTGTATTTAAATTTGTGAATTTTTCTTCATGCTATCAAAATAGTGTACAAATAACTATATTAAGAAATAGAAACTCACGTTCTAAATAAGATATTTCCTAATTTCTGAAAAAAATAAGCCATCAGTGGATATCCAAGGAAATTTAATAATATAGAAATGTGTTTTTTCTTCCTCTAGCACATATTAGTGAAATAGCCACATACCCATTTATATTTTATTACTATTGCATTGGGAGCCAGTATCATACAATGGTTTGACATTGTTTTAGTGATAGGCATATCTGAGTTCTACTCAAATTTACAATTTCACCTCAGGAAAGTGATTTAACCTTACTGAATTTAATGCTTTCTCCTCAGAAAGTTATTTCCTGAGGGTCAACTACAATATATACCCCAATCTTATCCCAATTTCACTATTCTTTTACTCTATTTTTCTTCTTAATAATTATCACTGCCAGTATCACTGCCAGTGTAAAGTAAGTATGTACTTATTACTTTGTTTATAGTCTGTCTCTCCCACTCGGATGGAATTCCACAGAGACATGGACTTCCTCTTACTAATTTCTGAATCCCAGGACCAATTGGTGGCTGAAGCACAGAAATCACTTACTAATTATTTTTTAAGAAGAATGAATGCATGCATGAATGAATAAATGTTCTTAAAAAGTTATAAGAAATTTTTACTTGATCTTAATCAGAAAATACATCTGCAAAGGCAAACACACAATGATTGATGATTTTTTAGCTGTAGAACTTCAAGTATATTCCTTTACAGTAACACAGTACATTTGAATAGTATTGTTACATGTTCTAGCTAATATGACCTCATCACACAGGATGTGGGGTAGAAAGTGATTATAATATATTTTCCTTTGTAGAAATTGATTTTTAGAAAGGTAAAGTGTGTGTGTGTGTGTGTGTGTGTGTACATACAGACAGATAGAAACATCGATAAATGTATAGATATTCAGAAAGAATTGGGCCCGAAAGTGAGAAGTAGGACTCTTGATTTCTTTCAGCATTGCTTAATTTGTGAAAATATAAACATCAGGTAAGTTTTGCCAAGCAGCAGCTGAAGTCGTGGCAGGAAGGACATTATCTTAATTACAGCTCGGTATGACTGGTAGAGACCAGAGGGCAGTAGGGACGGGAGTCATATGAGCTCTTGGTTATGCCATTTCCCAGGCCATCTGTGTACTAGTGAGGGTGGTGACGTCTGGACCAGCCTAATGCCAATCAGAGTTCTGCAAGGAATAGCCCTTTGGGGCAGATCTTTTGGATAGAGTTATTTGAAGAATATGCTAATCAAAATATCCTTAATTAGCATTCTCAAATTCTCCTTTCTCCCTCTCTGCTCCTTCAGCACCATTGTTCTCTCTTGAACGTTAACATGCACATCCTACAATATAATCTTCCGAAAACAACTCTCAGAAGAAAATTATCTTTAGAGTTCTTAATCACGAAAGGATTTCATATTATGTTTTTGTGATTGCATGAATGACACCAACAGGGAAACACTCAAAAGCAACTGCTTTCAAACAGCATGTCAGAGGACATAGGGCGAATACATTTGATAATGAAAGATTTTGTAATTTACAAATCATTTGTTAAATTGACAATCTCTAGGAGGTTTTCTATTATTGTCACTCTTCACTCCATGTCTTAGTTTCTTATTTTAGCAATCAACCTTGTTTGTTAAATTTAAAGAAAAAAGCCAATCTGTACATTCCTCATGCTTCTAGTATTCTTGAGGTTGGGAGTGGGAGGAGAGAGGTTGAAATATTTGATTCCTGAACAAAAACAATAGAGATTAACCATGTCTAGCATCATAAAGGTAAATTCCAGAAACTTAAACATTATAATAAAATAATTTTATTTAAATAAATTTATGACCAGTATTAGTTCCCTGCTAAATAGAGACAAAACAAGAAATGGAAGGTACTGGATAGAAAAGATTATAAGCAATAATATTTAACCAGTAGTCAATTAAATATATTTAATCATTTTATAAAAATGGAATTATTTAACATTTTTCCCTTTAATCTTTTATTTTTTAATTTTTTATTACTATTCTATTACAGTTGTCCCAATTATTCCCTAGTTGCCCTCCTTCCCTGCCCCATCCCACAGTCAATCCCCACCCCTTTGTCATGCCCATGAGTTCTTTATTTTCTTACTGTTGTTCAAGTAGAGTTGTTTCCATTTTCCTGCTACCACTTTCCCCAGCCCCACCCATCCCCAGCTCCCACCCTCAATCCTACCCCCTTTGGCTTTGTCTTGGGGTCTTTATACATGTTCCTTGAGTTGCCCCTTCCTCTTCTTTTGCCTGTTGTTCTCCTCTCTCCTCCCATCCAGTTGCTGTGAATTTGTTCCTTATTTCTATGTCTCTGTTTCTATTTTGCTCATTAGTTTATTTTGTTCGTTAGATTTCTCTTATAAGTGAGATCATATGGTATTTGTTTTTCACTCCCTGGCTTATTTCACTTAGCATAATATTCTCCAGTTCCATCCATGCTGTTGAAAAAGGTAGGAGTTCCTTCATTCTTTCAGCTGTTTAGTATTCCTTATGTACATGTACCACAGTTTTTTTATCCACTCATTTACTAATGGGCACTTAGGCTGTTTCCAGAACTTGGCTATTGTAAATAGTGTTGCTGTGAACATAAGGTCTTTGGAATGGTGTTTTGGGATTCTTAGAATATATTACCAGCAATGGAATTGCTGGGTCAAAAGGTAGTTCCATTTTTAATTTTTCTGAGGGAATTCCATACTGTTTTCCACACTGGCTGCACCAGTCTGCATTCCCACAACAGTGAACTAGGGTTCCCTTTTATCCACATAATTGCCAGCATTTGATTGTTGACTTATTAATGATAGCCATTCTGACAGGTGATATCTCATGGTGGTTTTATTTTACATCTCTCTAATGTCTAGTGATGTTGAGCATCTTTTCACATGTCTATGGGCCTTCTGTATGTCCTCCTTGGAGAAGTGTCTATTCAGGTCCTTTGCCCATTTTTAAACTGGATTATTTGTTTTCCTGGTGTTGAGTTATATGAGTTCTTTATATATTTGGGGATTAAACCCTTGTCTGATGTGTCATTGGCAAATATGCTCTCCCATATACTCAATTCCCTTTTCATTTTGATGATGGTTTCTTTAGCAACAAAGAAACTTTTTAACTTGATGTAGTCCAGTTTGTTTCTTTTTTCCTTTATTTCCCTGTCCTAGGAAATATATTGGAAACATATTTGATATGTTTCCAATATATTTGAAACCATATGATTTCAAATATATTGGGATATATGAAATTTTACTGCCTGTGCCTTCCACTAGGACTTTTATGGTATCATGACTTAAATTTAAGTCTTTTATCTGAGTTTATTCTGGTGTATGGTGTAAATTGGTGGTCTAGTTCCATTTTTTTACATGTACCTGTCCAGTTCTCCCAGCACCATTTATTGAAGAAGTTACTTTTACTCCATTGTATGCTCATGCCCCTTTTATCAAGTATTAATTGACCATAGAGACATGGGTTTATTTCTGGATTCTCTATTCCGTTCCATTGATCTGTCTGTTCTTAATGCCAATACCAGACTGTTTTGATTACAGTGGCCTTGTAATATAGTTTGATATTAGGTATTGTGATCCCTCCTACTTTGTTCTTCTTTCTCAAGATTACTAAGGCTCTTTGGGCTCATTTTTGGTTCCATATAAATTTTTGAAATATTTGTTCTAAATCTGTGAAGTATGTCATTGGTATTTTAATAGGGATTGAATTTAATCTAGATTGCTTTGGGTAATATGGACATTTTAATGATGTTTAATTCTTCCAATCCATGAACACAGTATATGCTTTAATTTATTTGTATCTTCTGTGGTTGCTGTCTTCAGTGTTCTGTAGTATTTCAAGTACAGGCCTTTTACCTCCTTGGTTAAATTTATTCCTAGGTACTTTATTTTTCTTATTGCTATAGTAAATAGGACTTTTTCAATAGCTTCTCTTTCTAATAGTTCATTGTTTGTGTACTAAAATGCCATTGATTTTGAATGTTGACTCTGTAGTCACTACTCTGCCACATTCTCTGATTAGGTTGAGTACTTTCTTTTGGAGTCTATAGGGTTTTCTATGTACACTATCATGTCATCTGCAAATAATGAGAATTTCACTTCTTCCTTCCCAACTTGGATGGCTTTTATTTCTTTTTCTTGTCTGATCACTGTGGCTAGAATTTCCAGTACTATGTGGAATAAGAGTGGTAAAAGCAGACGCCATTGTCTTGCTCCTGATCTTAAGGGAAGAGCTTTTAGTTTTTGCCCATTGAGTATGATGTTGGCTATAGGTTTCTCATATATGGCCTACATTAGGGTGAGGTATACTCCCTCTAGTTTCACTTTGCTGTTTTTATCCCAGACGGATGCTGGATTTATCAAATGCCTTTAAGTATCTATTGATATGATCATATGATTTTTGTCCTTCATCTTGTTTATATGGTGTATTACACTTATTGATTTGTGAATATTGTACCATCCTTGCATCCCTGGAATAAATCTCATTTGATCATGGTGTACGATCTTTTTAATAATTGCTGGATCCAGATTGCCAATATTGTGTTGAGGATTTTAGTGTCTATGTTCATTAGAGAATCATTTTATGTAACAGGGATTATTTAAAATTTTAATTTACATTTCAACGTTCAAATGAAGTTTTGCTAAAATGAATAGAGTCTCATACTGTTTTCTTATTTTAACTGTAGCATAAAATTGAATTTTTGAAATAAGCTACAAAAACTTTTTTTGCACAGTGTCAAAGAGACATTTAACAAAGAACATTGAGTGAAAGAAAAATAGAAATTAATCTACCTTAGAAGTAAAATTGTTTGTAGTAAAATTATTTGTAAATTCTTTACAAATCATGTCCTTTCTCTTTGTGATTTTAGTCATCATATATAACCAAACAAATATTTAATATGTGTAGCTTTTGAGAGATGCAACTTACATATTTTTTCTTTTTTAAAAATGTTTTTAACTTTATTTTTATTATTGACACTATTAAAGATGTCCCGGTCTCCGCCACCCCTCTCCACCCAGACCCCTGTCCCCCTTCTCTCTGGCTATCACCACATGTTGTCTTAGTCTGTGTGTCATGCATGTATGCCCTTTTGCTAGTCCCTTCACCTTCTTTCATCTAGTATGTCCCACCCCCAAGACAGCTATCCATCTGTTCCTTGTGTCCATGCCTCTGTTTTATTTTGTTAATTCATTTTGTTCATTAGAGTCCACATATAACTGAGATCATATGCTATTTTACATTTAATGCCATCTTTCACTTAAAAAAAGGAAAAACCTTACTGTTTTCCTCTGTAACTACTCCCTAACATGTGTCCATGCCCTCTCCAGTTCTTCTGATATTATCCATTGTTTTTTATCAGCCAATGTCAGAATGTGATGCCTGAGGGAAGGGAGAGCAGGGCTAGAGCTGAGTGGAGGTGGGCAATGGGGTAGACAGGGGAATAGGGACATCTATAATATGTAAATAATAAAAATAAAGTTAAAACAAAAAGTCTCAAATGCATTTTTTTCCTTTGGTTCAGCTATTTCAGCTTTACTCTGTGGATCCTAAAGTTAAAAAGTGCTTTGTAGTAAATTTTGTTCTCAAAGCACTGTGATACTTTGTAATGTGTATAATAACTGTGTTCTGATTTTCAAGTAACTTAATTTTCTTACGCTTGATTATATGTAAATTACTCTTCAGAATGTAGTACTTTAATGTCACAATTGGACCCAGGTTTGAGAAATATATTTTAAATTATTCTTGGTCACTTTAATATAGTAAAATAATCATATTCCTCTTTATTCAAATATTTTGTAGTAGACCACAAATATTCCCTATTGGTTCTGTAAGAATAAGTTCCATAAAAACCTTTAGTTTCTATATTTGAGGATATTAGTATAAAATTACAAGTTTATTTTCGAATGTGTAGCTTATAATAAAAATTCAATTTCAAACAATGAGAATATACTCATGTAAAAAAGTCATATACCACTTTATTCAAGGTTATTCTATATTATTCTGTGGAAGGATATATGTATGCTATAATCTTTATTTTCTAATTATTATTTCACTATTAAATATTCTTAGTCTCTTATGATCTCCCTCAACATTACCTGCATTAAAGAAATCAATACCACACTATAGTATCAGAATTCATTCTATCATAATAAATACGCTGGTCTTATGCCATTGTATCAACAGCAAACATTTCTTAGTTTCCTTACTAGTTTATTCATTTAACAAATTTGTGACAATGTATAAGAAAATTTCTTATACATTTCTTCTCCAGTACATTATCTATAGAATCTGTGGGGAATAATGTCGACCTTGAAATAATAGGTTAAGAACACAAAGAAACTAGTGATCATAGATGTAAGCATAACCAGTTATCAGATATCATTAAAGGAAATCATTTCATAAATGAATGACATGCACCTCCAATAGCGTTCCCTATGCTATTTAGGGAATTTGTTTCCAAACTCCTCTTGACTGACAACTACGCTGTTAACCCTCGTTTCCAGATGTGTATCAAAGTGCTTCAGCGAGGACACACATGACAAATAGGTACTGCTTGCCATTTATCGACTGCATCACAAAAGTCCATTCAAAGCATCGTCTCCTTTTCCTTTTTCTCTATGTATTTGGTTTGACTTATTCATAGAATGAATTATTTTCTGTGCTTGTGTTTAGATTTATTTTTTGTTTACTTCTGTTTGTATAGTCAGTTCACTTGTAGGTTCATGAAAGAATCTTTGCAGCTTAAGTTTAATAAGTAATATCTAGTCATTATAGTCCATCAAAAGTTCTACTTAAAGGATTTTATACTGACCCACTTTACTTACAATCTGAATGTCAAAATTATTTTACTCACACAAAGAAAAATAGGGACAGTGACTGAAAATTGTTTGCTAATCTTATGCTAAATTTTTTTCCATAAACACTGGCACATACTAATGGTGAAGGATACTGTAAAGAGTTAATTAATATTAAAGATGGCATTCTTTCATTCAGAGACTTATCAATCTGTTCCCTTATTTACAATACTATGAAAGGCCTTATTAGTACAAATACAATGACCTTAATCTCTCATAAATGAAAACTTTTAAATCCCTATAATCATATATTAAAATAAAAACAAATAGATTTTTAGTTACTTAACAGATGGAAAAGTAAAATTATATTGATATAAATTATTGAATTTCATATTATGAAAGATGCTAACATTTCATCAAATAAGCATCATACATTTTTACAATTAAAAATTATTTACGCCACCTGGAATAAGTAATTACACATTCAAATTTTATTGGAGTTTAAAAATTGTAGTCATGAAAATAATATAGTACTGAAAGTTTCATTATATTTAATAATGCTATTCTTTTCTTTAGTTAAAAGAAATATTACTTACAAAAAATTATATATTAACCTAGGTGATTCCAAAATTGAACAACTGAATTAAATTTATGTATTCATGTTAAATAAATCAATAAATACATTTAAATATGTTAAACACATAGAGTATATTTTTAGTTAAATTTTGTTCCTTAAGCTATCAACATTAAAAACACCTTTGAGTCTCCTTTAAAAGGCAAATTCTTGGAAATTTTCCCAGAAATAATAAACAAAGTCTACATATGAGGGCCCAGGAATGTATATTTCAAATAGCTTCCTAGATTTTTTTTTGTTTGTACTTTATAAGTTTAAAAATTACTGCCCTAGGTTATTCCTGTGTTCTTTATACAGGGTGGTTCACCACTTACAGTTGTGAGTATGCAAAACACAGAGTTTATTATTGTAGTGTTTATTTATTATTGCATTATTTTTCATATGATCAACTGCAAACCTATTTTTATCCCACTGTGTATTCTTTCAGTTGTACACATATATGTACTGACATGGAAATAGGTTTGATATACATAAAAGCAAATTGTGATTGCACTCCTTAATCAAAAATAATTAGAACAGTTGTATGTATCAGATGCCTAACTTAGCTCAGAGCTCGACCTACATTATCTTAAATGTCCACAGACACTTTTAAGAAGTTAAACAGGTAAGCACATACAACCTATGAACAAATAGAAATACAGGGTGACCCCGAATCAGTCAGATGTATTTGGTAAATATATCCTAAATCCTTAATATAAAATCAAATTTTAAAATGTCCTCTCTTTCAATATCCCATAATGTACTACAGTATACCTTTTTCTCAATTTAATTTCTTCTTAGAGTTTTAGTAATGCAAGATTTTCTTCTCTCTAACCCTCATATCTTCTTGTTTCAATTATAACTTATAATTTTATTACATAAAACATCAGTGCGTCAGTTTGGATCTTTCAGTAAGCAGACACCAAGATAATAGTAGACATGTACAATATTTGTTTAAAATTTTTCTTTGAAAAATAAAGGGGAGAGGATGAAGAATTGGGCAAGGAAGATCTTTTGACAGTGTTGAAGGAAGGAAGGAAGGAAAGAAGGAAGGGATGGAGGGAGAAAGGAAGGAAAGGAGGGAGGAAGGGAGGGAGGGGAGGAGAAAATATTAAGGTTACCTGGCTCTGTAGTACAACTCTGGGTAACTTCTTTCCAGGCACACGGAGAGCCCCAGAGCCAAGATTTCCCATCAGAAGATTCTAACATTCAGCAAGAATAGCCCAGTTCTATGAACCACACATGGTTATTCACTAGCTGGGAACATCTATGGCAGACTACATAGCCTTAGCATCAATCTTATAGTGGATCCAAAACCATAACAGGTAGTTGGGTGCTGTATGCTAACTATATACCTCACAACAGGTTCTTTTGATGAGAAAGATGAGTGGGGCATCTCCATGACCTCCTCATACAGTGTTCTGGAAAATTCTTTACTACATTGCACTTGGGCATGCTGAAAGGTGTGGACAAATTCTTATTTCCTTTAAATTTTCAGAGCCTACTAAATAAGTATCAGGGGTAAGGTAGGCAAATATATATATGTATTGCCAAATCCATATTTATTTATAGAAATAAGATTTGAAACACAAATATCTTCATTACTTATGTAAGGCAGAAACAATTTTAAAAACACATGATGAAAAACTAAATTAAAGAGAATCTGAAAATAGGAGAAAATTGAAGAAGTATGGATTGAAAAAGGGAGAAGGGAATCTAAAAATATATTTGATCAAGGAGATGGCTCAATTTCTCATTCTGTTATGCATTGTAAGTGGAGGATAAATTTTAAAAGACCCTTGATCAATGAGATTCTTGATATATGAGATCTGTCCAGAAAGTATCCATCCATGTGATAAGAAAGAGACATTTATTGAAGAAGACACAAGACATGAGAAACATTGTACATAGGACAATGATGCCTTAGCTCCCTTCAAAGCAGACACCTTGGGGCCTTACACAGTTCTCCCAATAACCATCAGTTGCCCCATCTTATTTTCCTGAATCTCACCAAGAGTCTCAAATCACTTCCCTTTCAAAGGTGATTTTAGTTTGGGGAAAAGCCTTAAGACACAGGGCACCAAATCTGGGCTGTAGGGGGGCTGAGTCACCTGGGTGATTTGATGTTTTACCAAAAAACTCTGCATGAGATGTGATGCATAGTGGGGTGGGGGGAGCACATTGTCATGACGAAGCTGTCAGTCACCAGTTGTGTATGGCTGTGGCCTTCTGAATTATCCAAGTTGTGTCCATGGAGAAATGTTCAAACTTCACAAAAGTTTGATGCAGATTCATTGCTCTACTTGCTCAATCATTTTGAATGCAATGGCCACACAGTACACATGCTCACTCAATGACATTTACCACCCCACCAACTAATACAGTGAAGTCATCATTGTTCATGCATGCCCATTCCAGTACACTCTCCTTGGCTGTCAGGTTACATTGATGTCACACAAAAACCATTCTCATTATGTTAACAATGGTTGGACTTTTTCTGGACACACCTCGTATTTTTCTATCAAGACTAAGGGAATATATAAGATATATAGTCACCTCTAAAGAAGAATCATCACTTAAAAAAAAGATACATATCTTATCAGTGCAATTACACTAAGTTTCAAATGAATATGAACAATGTTGAAACAATGTTCATATTATGAGCAACACTAAAGACATGGATAAAATAATATTGTTGGATAATTTAAGGTTTTTGTGAACCAGCAGGTTCTGGAACTATGCCCCATAGCCCAAACCACTGCTGATTTCTTCCTTTGTTACTTAATCATATTATGTTTGACATGTTCAAAAAATATTTTTGACATATGAATAGCTCTTAGCAGTAGGTATCCAAAATGAGGTTATAATGCTTCCCTAATTCAATAAAAGTCAATGAAAAAATACTCAAAAAACAGGAGTGAAACTATTATTCTGTTACTTTGTGCATAATCATAAATTAAAATGTTTACACACCAGTAATTTCCACATTCCCTTAGTATAACACCAAGAGCTTATTATACCAAAATATAATCTAAAATGTAAATGTGCATGTATGAAAACCTACGTATAAATGTATTGCCAAAAATTTTGATTTGCATCCATTGAAGTTCATAAGGTTGATGGCAATGTTATCAATGATAGTTACAAAAATAATTTAAGTAGGTTTTTAAAATATCCAACTTAGATGATTTAGGGAAAGAAAATAATCCTATGGAGAACTGAAAATTAAAATAATTTAAGACTGAAAAATAAATTTACATAAGTGTGAATATTCACTTAGCTATGCTATACAGACATAAACAACACACCTTGTTATATGTGCTGTTGTTTAATCGCTCCAGAACAGAACTAAGATGCATTTGAACTTAACATAATAAAATTATATTTTTGTAAAGTAATTGACAAGAATGTCATTCTTCAAATCTTCTTCCTTTTTATTTTAGACTTATTAGATCAGAACTGTGGTCTGGACTAGAATGCATATTATAACAGTGGGAGTCATATGCATCACGAAATAAGCTTATTAACAAGATCTGAACAGTTGCATGTTTCATATTTGTTTTTACATGGCCTATACAATAAAAATATTGCATTTTGGATACTTTAAAAAATAATGAGAACACTGTCTGTTTCTCTTGGTTCAGGATATCCAGAAATTCCCAGAAGGGAAAAAGAAAAGAGAAAAGCAGTAAATTTGGTATTTATGTTTGTTTTATAGTGTCGACTGATAACTCTACAAGGGCATCTCTACCAAACTTCTTTTTTTAAGTTTGGCAGAAGGCTGTACATTAATCATGGTTCTCCAGAGAAAAAGTATATGAATATATATATATTCATATACTATATATATAGTATATCTCTGTGTGTGAATATACATATATAAATATATGTATATTCACCTATATATTCTGATTCTAAAGGTTGAGAACCAGGAACACTGGGTGCAGGAGGTCTCATCTCATGCAGATAAGCAGAGAAAGAGTGATCCTCCTTCCTCTACTTTTTTGTTCTAGTCAGGTCCTCAGTGGATTGGAGGATGCCCTGAGGTGCACCCACAAAGGAGAGGGAATCTGCTTTCATTCTAGAGTCTACTGATTCAAATGCTAATCACTTCCAGAAACACCCTCACAGTCACACCCATAAATAATATTTAACAAATTATCTGGATACCCCCTGATCCAGTCAAGTTTACATATAAAATAAACTATGACAGGAAGAGTGGGACAAAGGCATGGGGAGATTGCATCTATGAGAATGACTTGCAACAATTGAACATTTCATGTGGTAACTGAAAACTATAAAAATAGTGAACTGGTTGTTAATAACTATTACTTGTACATTATTGTATATATCTATACAAACATAGAAGATGGGTTATGTACATACATCTTTGCTTTCTCTAACTAAAATGAAGATAATGTAGGGTAAGTAATATAATTCCAAAAGGAAAAATAAAATGGGTGATTATGATACTGAGAAAGGACAGTGAAAAACTAGGAAAATTCCTTAGCAAATGGTATAGGAAAACTGAGACAGCTGAACACAATAACCTAGCAACTACAGCCAGATACAAAAGGTATCCTCCCTGGAGATAAAATCTAGGCTTCAGTTATGTTTCAAATCTACACCTAAGAAAAGCAGCAAAACCAGGAGGGTGATGCCAGTGACACCAGAACCAAGAGCAGTGACTAATGACCCCTTACTCTGCCACTGACCAATCAGAGAAGACCGTGACTCTGAAAGGGCACACCTGGAGAATGATGGTCTCCCCTGAAACCTTCCCTAAGATTCCTGCTAGCAAGAAAGAGAGAAAAGCCTTAAAGCAAAAGGACCCAGTGCCATTCCCTTTCCTTTCTTCCCCCAACTCTACTCCTCTCTTCCTAGGCCTATGTCTCCTAAACTCTAAGTCAGTGGGCAGCTGGCAGCATGTCCCAGGCTTATCCCCCTGAACCCGTCCCCAAGGCCCCTTTTTCTGACTTCCCAGTGAGCTAAGGCAGACCCACCTAGGCTCTCTTGTTGCTTTTTCTGTGCTAAGCCTTTTACTCACCACTCTCCGTAGGCCTGTCCTCTCCCTTGAGGATGTACTAATAAAACTCATACTCATTTACTCATCCACTTTTGTCTCTCTGATCTGTAATTCTTTACTGCATTGATGAGAAGAACAAAGCCCAAGTAACAATACCAAATAAATACTATCACTAAAATGTTGAAAGATGTTTGAAGAAAGCAGGCAAGTGATACTGACTTTAGCAGGGAAAAGAAAGTTGAAAACTAATTGCTCATGTGTAGGGACCAAACAAAAAGCAATTATATGCACATAGAATAATAGAATGTCTCAGCAAATGAAATTCCTAAGTACTTCCTAAGGGAGAAAATATGAAGATAGAAAGATTGATGGAAAGCTTGTTAGAACACCAGTTAGATTTCAATATTTTCACATTTTCTTCCTGCAGTCTACTCCCTTGCCATACTGGCAATATAGGGAAAATATCTTCTGGGATCTAGTGAAGTAGACAGACATTACATGTGGTGGGAGAGTAGAGAAAGATGGACGTAATGGAAAACACAATTAGTTAAAAGTCAAAATGAAGTAGTGATACTCTTCTAACTTACATGTTCTTTGTAATTCCAGAGCACTGACAGCTAAGCGTGTTCTCCCAGGCAGGAGCACATACTCATGCTCTCTTAGCTGATTGCTAACCTTTATTGATAAAGTCAATACTTTATTGATAAAGCCTTACTATTGATTAAATAGTAAGCTAGAACTAGAGAGGACTGTTTGACTAGGAATATGTTAACACGGTGGAATAAGTAATTTCAGGTAATATTTCAAACTATAGAAGAAGTAATTTTGGAAGGATTCCCTGTGTGTGTTGATTTATTCATTTACTAATTTAAGCAAAACTTATCTGTCACCTATTATTGTGGGAATAATTATTCCTGCATTTAGACTTGGAACCTAATAATTATAACGCACTATAATGAAGAATCAAATAGCATTTTATATAGAATGCATTTGCAGTACATATTTTTCTCCTTAATAGTCAGAGACTGTGCATGTCTTGGAATTTACCTGGTGAATACAAATTCTACCCTCAAGCCAGATACAAGTAGGAGAGAATATAAATAAATGAGAATAATCAAATAAGAGGAAAGGTGAGTTGGCTTTTTAACCAACGTAGATAAAACTCAACATTTTATGATTACAGGATTCGAGTCCTTTCAGCTTTATTATCACATGGACGATCTCATAATTGTTATTAAGAACCAATTTTTGTTAAGGATAGAGCCACCATTTATCAGGAAAGCAAAAGTGTAAAGCCAAAGTGCAATTAAAAGTTGAGTTTATATAAACAGCTTCGAATGAGCAATGGGGTGATTTAAAGAGGACTCCAATCGGAATCTGACTGCCGAGCTATAGCTAGGCATGTGGGCACACAGAGTTATGAGACTAGTGGAAACGTCTCACTTTATTACAGGTTAGAACTAGGTCAAGAAATCTTCGCTGAGGAAGTGGGAATATACAAGTTATATCACCAAGCTAATAATGCTGCACTCAAATATCTACTTATTGTGTTCAGCTCACACATTTCTCCATGACATTAAAAGATATTGAACTTCTATATATCTTTGAAGAAGTACAGTCACAGAGATAAAATGATAAACAATGGTTAGAAGGGATCCATGGTCTGAATGTTAATTTAAAAAAATGACTGTTTCCTACCCTCTGAGTAAATTCCCCTTTGTCATACTCTTTTCTTTCCAAATGTACTTTTTTCACTTATAACACTTTAAAAATTATTATTTATTCATTTTTAACACAAATTAATTTGGCAACTCCCACCTACATCCATTTCCTAACCTTCATAGCATATTTAATTTTATATAGAATTTGTTGCATTGTCAAATGTTACATGTTATTTGTCAATATTTTATTGTTGTATTTTTCACTAAAACTTAAATTCACAGAAAAGAGATTTTTGGTTTTATTCACATCTCTAGATAAATGTGTGCTGAATGGAATGAATAATGTAGTATTTGTTGAATGGATGGAGGGAATAAATACCTTAATTTAAGTATCATTATTTAACATTGGTTTTCACTTGTAGAAGTCTAGTTCTATAATAGGAGGCATTGTTATTGTTTCATTTATTATTGTTTAATCAGAGCATATCAGATACTTGGAAATATTATAGATACTATTTTCAGCATAGAATGAATGAATAAGTGTTTAAAAATCTAATATGCTTGAACATTTTGTTAGGACTTGAAAAATATTATGCATTTCTAAAAGACTGAACATTTTGAGTTCATACTATAATGCCCCACAGTGTGGAGTAGTAGTTGTGACACAGAATGGAGGTGGGGTCAATTTTCTACTCTTCAACGTCCCAGTCTTAGCATAGTGCTTTTTTGTAACCTGAGAGTTTAGAGGTAATGTTTTCTGACCAAGTAATCCTTTTGCGCTTGTTGTGGTCAGGAAAAACAGTGGTGGAAGACTTGAAAAATAAGTATTGTGCCTCCTCCAGGGTAAAGGTTCTTAAGTCAGCTTCTTCCCAGTAACAGATAGTACTCTTTAGGGACTCCCAGAAATAAACTGGGAAAATGTTGTTGTTGTTGTTGTTCTTGGAGGAGGACACGTTATCTTCCTACAGCCGTACAGTATCAGGTAAGAACAGCTGTAACTGTTAGTCTAGAGGATACTGGGATTGCCTAACAAATAAGCTCTCATCAAGTTCAAAGGACTTCAGTGAAATAGAAACTTTTATTAAGCATAACAAGGAAAAATTTTTTAAAAAATAAGTTAAGTTTGGAGGCATATGGGAAAAAATTCAACAAAAATATTTGTCCATGTGACACACAAGAAAAGAATTTGCATACCACGAAGAATTCTCTATCAATTTAAAAAGATATTTTTGTAAAATTCCAGCCAAGTATTCCCAGTATTTACCAGAGTCAGCTACCTCAGTGCCTCATGATGCTTTCAATCCCAGAATAGTCCAAACCAAACACATTTATTTTGCTTCTATCCCCAAACACAGGCCCATTTCAACTATTTTCCTTTAAAGTTATCAACACCAAACCAGACAACAAATGTAGAAAACATTATTGCCTCCTTTTACTATCCAAATTCTCACATACAGTGTTCCAGACAGTTCTTACATTCTACCACATATTTGCAATTAAATAATCTCCCCAGTTGATTTAATTATTTTCTTTTCAGTAGTCAACTGAAGGGTTAATAAGAATAACAATAATTTATAATAATTAACATATATTGAGAGCTTATTTTGTTTTTAGAGCTTTGCTTAAATACATCATTGAATGGCATAACAATTAAAAAGTTTACAAAAGTGGAAACTGAGGCTCTGAATGGATTTTAAAAAAAATGCTCATAGTTGCAAGCAGTAAAATTTAAAGCGAGGATTATGAGAGGCAGTCTGGTTCTTGACTCAAGCTATTAACATCACTGTATTGCTAAAGATGTCAAATTTGTATTTAAAATTTACCATAGCTCCTCAAGTTTGAGATGTACATTTTTCATTCTGAAGACATCTGATTAATTTCAGGACATTGAGAATCTAGAGGGAGCAGAGGGATAGCTAGGGAGAAAAGGCCAGAGTACTGAGCTGCTGCTTTGAGGCAGCTTATATTAACAGTTACTCTAAAGGTCCTTGTTTTCATTCTGCATTTCTGTAACATTAAAAAGAGATCCTCTGCTTCCCAATGACACTGCCACACTCTCTTATTTAGATTACAGGCATACCTTTGCTTTATTGGGCTCTGTTTTTTCATGCTTTGCAGATCATTTTTCTTTAAATAAATCTACTATTTGTGGCAACCCTGTGTGGCAACCCTGTGTTGAGCACACCTATCGGTGTCATTTTCCCAACAGCATTTGCTTACTTTGTGTCTCCATGTCACATTTTGCTGGTTCTTGCAATATTTCAAGTCTTTCATTATTATTATGTTTGTTGTGATGATATGTGATCAATGATCTTTGATATTACTATTGTAATTGGGGGCAGAATGAGCCACGCACATATAAGACTGCAAATTTCATTGATAAATGTTATGTGTGTTCTGTCTGCTTCACTGTCTGGCCTTTAAACTGTCTCTCTCCCTCTTCGTGGGCCTCCCTGTTCTCTGAGACACAACAATATTAAAATGTGGCCAATTAATAATCCTACAATGCCTCTAAGTGTTCAAATAAAGGAAGGGTCACATGTCTACCCGAAGTTGCTTTGAAGGTTGTTGGAATGACAACAAAGGATTTAGAGTAGTACATAAACTTAGTTGACATAGTAGAGACCGGTTTTGAGAGAACTGACTCCAATTTTGAGAGAAGTACTTCTGTTGGTAAAATGCTATCTAATAGCATCACATGCTACAGAAAAATTGTTCATGACAGGAAGACTCAATTGGTAGGGCAAATTTCATGATTGTCTTATTTGAAGAGATTCCCCCAGCCACCTAACCTTCAGTAACCACCATGCTGATCAGTCCACAGCCATCAACTCTGAGGCAAGACCCTCCACCACCAAAACAATTAAAACTCCCTGAAGGCTCAGGCTAATGTTTTTCAGCAATAAGGTATTCAATTAACTTATTTACATTGTTTTTTTAGACATAATACTATTGCACACTTAACAGACCTCAGTATAGTATAAACATACCTTTCATAAACACTAGGAAATCAAAAATGTGTACAACTTCCTTTATTGTGAAACCTGACTTACTGCAATGGTCTGGAACCAAACTCACAATATCTCCAAGGTATGACTATACACCATCGCTAGTTTTGTGTGGAAGGGATTCATCAATAGTCATCTTGACACTAATACACCAGACACCAACACAAGACTTCTGGAGACCAGAAGTCTGGTCTGTGTAAGGCTTGGAGGAATAAAAAAAGTAGCTTAAAAACTAAACACATTTCAAAATAATAGTCTGTGTATAAAATTGTTGAATAGTCATATTATGCAAAGTTTCTTCTTTCATTCTTATATAAAACCTCATGCAGTTCAAGCAATTATGTGTTCACTTTTTTCCAATTTCAAGTAATTTACTTATGTTTTTACATTTTCAAATGTTATTTTTTTTAATTGTTGTTCAAGTGCAGTTGTCCCCAATTTCCCCCAAACACTCCCCCCAATTCCACCCACCCCCACCTCCCATCCTCGATCCTACCCCCCTTTGACTTTGTCCATAGCTCCTTTTTACATGTTCCTTGGCGACCCCTGCCCTTCTTACCCAAGTTATCCCCCTCCACCTCCCCTCTGGTTACTGTTAGTTTGTCCTTTATTTCAATGCCTCTGGTTATATTTTGCTTGCTTGGTTGTTTTGTTGATTAGGTTCCTCTTATAGGTGAGATCATACGGTATTTGTCCCTCACCGCCTGGCTTATTTCACTCAACATAATGCTCTCCAGATCCATCCATGCTGTTGTGAAGGGTAGGAGCCCCTCCTTTCTTTCTGTTGTGTAGTAAGTATTCCATTAGATGTGTGAAAAAATGGCAATTTGAACATTATTCTACTTCTTGTTCCAACTGTCATAGAAAGTAATAGGCTTGTGCTGTTACAATGAAAGAATATTTTCTGAAAGAATACTTATTTTGTTATAATTAAATAATTTATTAGATATAAAAAATAATTTTCTTCTGTTCTTTATGATCAGTGTTCATGGAACCACATACATGTAAGTACTAATAAGAAATTATGTGACAAATAAAAAAAGAAACAAAGTAAAAAGGGAAAAGAGTAATAAAAAGAAAAAGTTATTTATACCATAACTTATATTACTGTGATCACAGCAATTAATATGAAAAACTTAAACAGAAAATGTCACCTTCCCAACACACACACACACACACACACACACACTATTAAAACATCATCATAGTCAGAAACTTTTGAGGAATTATAAAATTTATAACAAAGACACTATTTTAGTTCTGCAGGCATAATTGAACATCATTCAAATATGTTTATTTTTCTTTTAAAGATTTTTTAAAGGTAAAATGCCACTATTTGAAATTTCTGAATTATACATCTATTTGCCAGTGGTTTACCATACTTTTGCTGCTGGACCACTCACTACCATATTATTAAAAAATAAATAAATTCTCTCCACTGCTATCCAAATGATTCTTGTTTGAAATATTTTAATTTGGAGTCCATAATTCTTTTATGAATTTTTCACATCATCAAATCAGAGTATTGAGTCAAATCAGGGTATTGAGTCTCATGTAGTTCAATATATAAATAAACCAAAATGAATGGGCAGTGACTTAATATGAGTAAGTGAAAAAAAGTTCATTATTACAGAAAGAAAATTGTTTTAAGTGTATTTAAATAATATATTTTGGTAATTCTTCAATAAATGTGATGTTTTATTTACTCATTATATTATCTTTTCTAATTTATAATATAATGTGAAGCAAATAGAATACCTGAGAGTAAACTATATCCTCTGAAAATGGAATTATAAATAAAACAGTTTTCATAACTTTACAATACATTGTATAACATTTGCATTGCCTTACCAAAATCACTTTGTGCAGTTGAGGAAAGAATTAGAAAAAAAAAGAAATAATAAACATTAGTTAGCCTGTAATATTCCTTTGTTTCATTTTCATAAAATAGTTAAAAAATATCTCTGTGTGCTGTATAATATTTAAAGTGCTGATTATAGTGGAAAATTAAGAATTCTTTAAAAAATGTATTCAATATGCATTTAAAACCCAGTTCTTTGCTATTTCATTCACTTAGCTTTGTGCTTGCATAGTCTTTGCTTATTATTATGTAAATACCAACACGACAATGCACCCAATTCCTCAGCCTGTCTCTCTCACATTTATCAGCACCAAATCTTGATTCTGGAAAATTGTATCATCTCTGTGAGTTAAATATTATATATTATTTATAAATAACACATATAAATAATATGTGTGCCATGGTACAAGGGTAAATTTTTGCAGTTTTTAGTATTTTCAAAGGTAACAGGAAAATACAATCTAAAATAATCTAAAAATCGACAGCAGAGGGCACCCATTTCCTGCTATGAAGAAAAGATGAAATAATTTCCTACATTTTTCCATAATTGTGGTTTGCTTTGTCAGTTTATTTAGAAAAGAAAAAGGGAGAAAATGTACTTTTCTCCCCAAATGCAGAAACTGAACTGAGAAATATTTGAAGTAGAAATAGTCATGAAATAAAATTAAATAAAATATATGTGAAAAATCTGTCTTCCTATTCATATCTCCCTCAATATGTCATATATCTATCAATGTTACCCATCAATCATCTTTTATCTCTATGTATAACTACGTACCTAGTTACTTATGTTTATCACAATTAATATTTATCTTCTGTGTATAATTATTGCTAACAACCTTTATAATTATGTAGCATAACTGAGTACAAATAACTTTAGTTTTGATGATTACACTTGATCTGTTGAACACAGCTAAAGCTGTGTGTGTGAATGCACATGTGTGTTGGGGTGTGTGAGACAGGAGCATAGACAGGATTTTGAAGATGTAAATAATTTTTGATATAAAGAATATTATGGGACTTTGAACATATTGAAAAGAACAGAACATTTAATGAAAATAATGACATTTCAGCAAACCACTAAAGTCAAGATTTGGAATTTAATATGAAATTTGACTAGGATTTGTGCATTTATTTTAGCTTTAAATAACTGCCTATGTCTATATTATATTTTATTTTGTATTTATCTAATAAAGAACAAGAGTGAGTATTATTAACCTGCCATCCATATGTGTATATCATATGAATCATTTCAGTGTCTTAGGGTTTTGAAATTGGGTGTTATCTTTTTGTAATAAAATTGTGCCTTAATTGGTGAATGCTAAGAATATTATTTTAATAAATATATAATAAAAAGAATTTTTATCTATTTATAAGACTTGAGAGTAATATATGTTCATCAGAAGATAAGCAAAAGTATTTAATATTCTTTGTTTACAACAGAGCTTATGAAATTAATGAGTATATAACTTGTGACCTTCACATGTTTTTAGTTTTAGCAAAAAGTGAGTAAGTCATTCTTTAATACATCTATGTTTCATGTCAATTTTTAAATAAAGAAAATAGATTCACCATTACTGACAGTTATACATAGTATGTAATTGAAAATGTAAATGTTTGAGAGGGTTTTCCCTTAAAGTTTAAATTTAACGATGAGTGTTGTAGGTAACATGCCGGGCCTGGCAGAAGAAGCGCCATTGAGCGTGGTTGGTAGGGTACAGAAATGCCTCACACGAGACGGAGAGCAGTGTGAACAACTCACCTAAAATGTCATATGGTGTGCTTTGAGTGTGACATTGTTATGTTACAGAATTACATGCTCATGATATTATAATAACAGTTATGTAATAAAAAGGGCTGTTATTTGTGCCGGACCCTGTATTTAATCTAGAATGCATTGATTTCTAAATAATTACATGAATTCAAAGATCTCTACAGAACAACAAAGATTGGCTTTAACTAAAAAATTATTCAAAGGCCTATTTTTTTATTTTGAAATTAATCTTTGAATGTAATACCATGGGGAAAGTAGAGAAGCAAATACCCACTAATTTAACTAGAAATGAATAGTTAAATATTTAGTTAATATTATATACCAAATTCTCATACTCATTTCCACTGATATTTTGGTATGCTGAACATTTCAACTTTTAAAAATAGTGTTTATGACTAATATGCAGCATATTTCTTAGTTATTATGGTAATAGCATTTATGGGGGGGTTTGCTTAAAATTAAAACATTGATTATTCAGTGATATTGTCACTTTTAAACATATAACTTATGATGCAAACATCCTAAATATTCAGAGAATTTAATTATATAATCCATTCTATTTGTAATTCTAAAAATTTGCTGACTAGTCAATCAAAACATATATGGAAATATTTTAAAAAATAAGTAAGTGAAAGATTTAGTATTTGGATTATTTACTTTTATGAACAGAGATTTGTTAATAAAATCAAAGAAAATAATTTATATTAGTGATGAAATATCCAGTTATTTTAAAGATGTTGTTAAGAACATTTAAGGCATAATCATAGGTACTTTATTTTCAGCTCACATTGATACTTTCAGAAGTCGATTTTATTATCTGAATGATGAAGACATTAACACATTCAAATAAAAATTAATATTACTTTAGTTCTGCTCACAAAACCCTTTTTACTTAATAAACTTAAATGTTTGATAAATGTATTCTTATTTCTCATATATAAACAATAGAAGGAATCAAGATATAAACTCAAATGTTCTGAAAATCTAGTTTTCAACTTTAATCATTATATAGAAAAAATATTTCCTGCACATTAGAATTAAGATATATATTTAGACATGTTTAGGTAGAACATGAGCTTAATTTAGTAAGCAAAAAATACAAGCACAACTGTGATTTTTTTCTTCAACAATTTTAAACATTTAGTGGTTTAGAATTGACATGTCTTAATCTTTGTATATTTCACTGTGTATTGTCTGTAGAACTCTCTATTTCTGAATACCTTTCATTGTTATTATCATTTATTCCCGTATTTTCAAACTATTATTTCACACATGTTGTATTCAAATTCCCTTAACAGTGTTATAGTCTTAGCACGAAAGTGTGTTTAGTAGTTGTAGTAATGCTGCTAAAGTAGTGGTGTTATTTTTCTTGTTTCTAGATATTATATTTTCCTTCCCTGATTTATTCTTTGTTTTCCTCTTTTCTCTATTTAAAAGAAAGTTGCTTTTAATCATAGAGGTTTTGGCAGAGGTTTCCAATGCAAATGAGTCTATTCAAATTGTCAGCAGTCTTACCAATCAGTGCAGATGGGTACATGATTGATCTAGATATTGCAATCAGTATAGATTTTGAACAAAGCATCAGCTGTGCCACAATCTATTTGGCCCTAGAAACTGCATCTTTTTTCTAGGTCCTACCTTTTAGAAAGGGAGGTGTTGGATTGAATACAAATTCACAAAAAAAGTCATTTAATCAATAGAGCAGAAGGCGATGAATGACAAGTAAACCTGTGGGGACAGAAGCAAGCCAACTGCTCTTTAATGACAGTAAATGCGAGACAAAAAAATTGAAAGTTTTTAATAAAAACAATTCTTAGAATAAAATAACTTAGTTTATTGTGAAAAAATAGCAAAGTCCAAATAAATATAGTCAGTATATAGTAAGAACTAACAGTACAAGATGTTCGAAGAATAGGTGTAAACTTTTATTTCTATGTTTAGCTCTGTTTTACCACGGTTTTTCTCTTCCAGGTTTTTTCTGTTTCTGTTAAGAGTTCAATCACAGAATGCAAACTTGAACCACATTCAATTTATTCTTTCTTTTGCCTCTCCCATTCAGTTTTTCTGTCATCATTACTTAACTACTCCATGCACTACTACCCCTTAAAAGACATTATATTAAGAACTTTTTTATATAGTATCCCAGTTCATTCTCCAAAATCTATGAGGTAATTCCCAGTTTCAGATGAGAAAAATAAATTTAAGGTGACACAGAGAATAAATAAAAAGCAAGGCCCTGAATGCCAGCCAATATGCCTCCAAGACAGTTTTAATTATTATACAATAGTTTACTACTGGTATTCTATCATAAAGTTCTCTTTCGTCTGCTGGTATTCCTCCATCCTTTTTTTTTTTTTCTTTCAGAAGGTGTTTCTCTATCTCTAGGTTTATTCCTGTAATCCATCCTAGTAAACTCTGTGGGAATCACTATAACATATTTTTGTTCAAAAAACTCTAAGAATTGTTCTTCCATATTGAGTGAAATGCAAATGTGTTTCATGAACCCCTTTTAATCAGCTCTGTCCTGACTTGACCCCATATATCCTGAGACTACATAAACAAAGCAGAACCATTTACCTTCCCCAAATTTGACCTATTTTCTAAACCTTCATAGCTTTGCTTAATCCATCTCTTCTTTTTGGAAGTTCTCTCCTGTTTACTTCGGTTTATAAAATTATTGTCTATCCTCTGAGCCCCCTGTCAAAAGCACCATCTCATCTATAAAACATGCCAAAAATCTCCCAGAGGCATGTTTATTTCATGTTTATATATACCATGTATTTAATCATGTATATATAATATTCTATCTTATATGTCTTCCATATTTCAATTCATATAAAATATTTTTCTAATGTTTTATCATTGTATTAATCATAAATGCACATCTCCTATCATCTAAAAATAATTATGCAGCAAAAACACATAATATTTATAAAACTCTAATTTACCTTCTTAGCAATAGTAAGTGCTACTTACTTAGAAAATAGCTTTTCCATGGGCAGATTTTGTTTTCTCATTTCTCATTTTCACAATAAATGAAATATAGGAGGTCTGTCCAGAAAGGATCCAGCCATGTACTATAAAAAATAGAAATATTTATTGAAAAAGATGCAAGATATGAAACATTGTACATAGGACAATGATACCTCAGTCCCATTCAAAGTAGACACCTTGAGACCTCACACAGTTCTTCCACTGTTCAAAACACTCTGCAAAATCCTTTGTTGGAATCATCATTAGCTGCCCTGTCATATTTTCCTGAATCTCATTGATTGCCTGAAATCTCTTCCCTTTCAAAAGTGATTTTAGTGTTGGGAAAAGCCAGAAGTCTCAGGATGCCAAATCTGGGCTGTAGGGGGGCTGCGTCACCTGGGTGATTTGATGTTTCACCAAAAATCTCTGCACAAGACGTGATGCATGAGCAGGCGCATTGTCATGATGAAGCTGCAGATCACCAGCTGCCCACAGCTGGAGTCGTTTTCGTCATGTTGCATCTCTAACTGATGAAGAACATTGAGGTAGTACTCCTCATTAATTGTTTGGCCTGGAAGGCCGTACTCATGATGGCCTCTAGAACTACAAGAGCATACATCTGTGTGATTTTAATTCACCAAGTTTATGGCAATTTGTTACAGCAGCAAAGGAATACATACATCCCGTGACTGAGATGGAAATCTGAGTTTGTAAGACACATCTTCTACAAGACATTTCCTAAACTTCTGAGAATCAGTGATTCCTCTGACCAGTATGATGAGAACAACTGACATTCTCCCCCCCAAATTCTGAACATGTATTTCTGTACAAGTTTTTGCATTCAATTTCAGTTTCATAGGTGAGCATATCCCAATTTTACTCATTTAGGGATTTCCTAAGTTCAATGGGCTTCAGAGGCTATGCCTATAATTGGGTTTGTTACTGCTGTCCGGTGAATTGTGAAATATAATTCTCTATTTATTTCTCTATCAATATATATTGATGTTGTTTATCTGATTTTCTATTTCCTGCCTCTAGATGGAAAAAAACCATGAGAATATGTGATTGGTCTTTTTTGTCTGGTGGTCAATATGTAGGACCCAGCACATAGATATTTAATAAATCTTTGGTAAAATCATAGGTTAATGAGCAAAAAATGGAAATGTCTCAGCTTTCCATGTATATACTTGGAGGGTCCCTAGAAAATTATTAAGAGGGAAATGAACTAAGGTGCTTTGCATTTTACAAAGATAACTTTGACAGTATTGTAGGGTAGAAACAAATTAAAAGCACAATAGTGAAATATTAAAAATATAGGTGAAGATAAATTTTAGAACTGTTAGTATTTTAAGCAATGCAAATTTAATTATTCATTTATCATGGCATTTTTTTTAAACTTCATCTCTACAAAATTGCCTCAGAGTGAGATTCCCAGAAAATGCTAATAAATTTGATCAGGGAAGATTTTAAAAGAGTTTCTTAAACAAATAACATTTGCTATAAGGTCCCCAAATCTGTATTTTTAAAACTTACCATGTTATTTTCTTTTTTTTTAATAGAATTTATTTTCTAAGACTATTTTTTTGTCCACAGCAAAATTGGATGAAAAGTACAAATGGTTCCTTTATACTCCTAGGCCCCATACCAGGTTATTTTTAATTATCAGGAAGATTTGAGAGGCAATGTTTTAATGCACATTCCCCTTCTCATCCAACACCTTTCTAATTATTAGCGACCAAAGAAACAACATTGAAAGTAATCATTATGTAAGTGAAATAAGCCACTCAAAGAAAGACAAACACTGTGTGAGCCCACTCATATATGGAATCTAATGAAGAAAATAAACTGAAAAACAAAATATAACCAGAGGCATGGGCACAAGGAAGAGACTCACAGCTGTCAGAGCAGAGGAGGGTGGGAGGGACTGGAGGAGATTAGTCACAGTACGTATATGCATATTCAAAGCCCAGGGACACAGACAACAATGTGGTGAAGGTGGGGGAGCAGGGCCTATTGGACGGGGAAGAGGGGAAAATGGGGGACATCTGTAATAGTGTCAATAATTATAAAGAAATGGTAATCATTATGTATCTCTTCTATCCCTTAGAAAAAAGTTTTCAAAATTCATCAGAGAATATGACTTACCCAGGAAAATTATTACAAATACAGGATCACAATCCCATTTTGAGGAATTTTCATGCAGTGCATTTGAAGTAGAGCCAGAAGTAAGAAATTTTAATAGAAATCTTAGGAATTTATAATGGCCCAGAAACTTGGGGAATCCTACTCTAGCATTTGTAAAAATAATACAGTTGGTGTACATATATCACTAAATCGCTCATTCTGACTTGACACTGATAACATACAAGGAAAAGCATAGCTTTGTTGTTTTACAGCCATAATGGCTAAATGTTCTCAACTGTACTATCATCTCTAACTAACAAATTCTTTAACTTCCTACTAAACACTGATTGAATGTGAGCCTTTTTTTATTGTTTTATATGCACACATACAAATTTATGTTTTTTTTTAAATTGAGGCTTTATTCTTTTTCAATGATCATATTTATAAAAATCATATTTTTAAATCATCAGCCTCTCTCAACCTAGTATCGAAAAGCTCCAGATTCTATTTAAAATAAATGAAAATTGCTGTATAAAATGCAAAGCAGGCACATAAACACTTCTATATACATTCAGTAAGTGTTAGCAATTGACCATAAACATATCATATTAGTGATCAACTGTAATAATTAGAAGTAGCTTCTACATGTAACATCTCTCATAATTTGATAAAATACAGGAAATCACCCCAAGCTTCTATGAAAATAAAATTTTGATGAGATATTTGGAAAATCGCACATTAAAAAATGCACAAGTATAATGTAAGGTAACTGTCCTACATGTCGCCCTCTGAGATTTACACGCGTGGAGGTCTGTGCAGTCTCTACTTGCCAGAGACACGTCGAATTGTTGGTGATTTCATTGCTCCAGGGACTGCAAAGGTGATCTTGTAGTTTGCCTCCAGTGACAGGTGCTATCCCTTTATTATAATTTGAACCCCTGGGTGCTAAAACATTCATGAGTTTTCTATTAGCAAATCTGCATACTCTCCCAGTCATGTTTATTCATAATCCTGTGATGAGTTGCAGACAAGCTCACGGAGAACTTAAGGCTTTGGCACTTACTCAGAAATTACTACCTTCACCCACAAACAAAAAAGACGGCTAATTTGCATTTATATTCTAAAAATTCATTAAATATCTTCATGTTAGTACGTTGGGTCTTTTTAAATTAAGTATGTTGTAAATTGTTGCACTTACTAATGCAAATTTTTTAGCAATTAGTGCTTGGAGAATATGAAAAGCATGTATTAAAGTGTTTTTAAAATGTATGTACACAAGAGGGCATCATAGCTTTTATTCAAAACTTTTTTACAAATTTCCTTTTAAAGTGAGTTTTATTTTTTAAAACGTTTTCTTTATATTTTTTTACTCTTGTTTGCTGTAATATTTATAAAACTTGTTTAAACAATAATATTCATTTAGGGATATTAAACAAACAGAAATATTATAATTGCATGACAAAATTAAAGCAAACAAGCCATTTTAGTGACTTCCTTATTAGAAACTTAGATTTCTTCATATTTTTGACCTTTTCCTCCTACCTCAGCGTAATCTCTATGTATTTTTCTATGTCCTTTTTTTAAGATAATGTATAAATTGTTTCCTTGAATACTCTTGATTTTTTTAAACCTCGTTTGTACTCCAGTTATACAGTGTAAATTTTCCTCCTTGTAAAAGAGCTCCATTTGATTGATTTCATTCATGAAACCTTCATTGAATGTCAAAGGTGGAGGACTCGGATTCAGATTTCCAGGAGCTCACCTCACAGTAGGAAGAAAATGGGAATACATATAAGCACAATTCCCTGTGGCAAGTACAGTGACCCACAGTGCTGATGAATCCCCTCAGCTGCGTGCTTACGAGCTACGGAGAGCAGGTTGAGATGGACAAGGGTTAGAGCTGAGCAAGAGGTAAAGGTCAGTTCAAAAGTTATTCAGACACTATGACAAGCCTTCTTATTTTTATAATTATTTTAAAATAAAAAAATGAGTTCATATATAAGGACAGATAATTGAGATAAAGGAGAAGTTATTTCCTTTATGTGGATTTTGTAAAAATGGTGCAAAAATAAATGTAATAAAATACAAGGCTAGCCTGACCAGTGGTTCAGTTGGTTGGTTGTCGTCCTGCAAAGCAAAAGGTAACCTATTCGATTCCTGGTCAGGGACATGCCTACGTTGTGAGTTCGGACCCCAGTCCAGGCATGGGTGAGGGGCAACTGATGGATGTTTCTGTCTCGCATTGATGCTTCTCTCCCCTTTTTTCTCCCTCCCTGCCCCTCTCTCTAAAAATGAATAAATTAATTTAAAAAATAAAAGGCTACAAAAATTCTGAAACCATACAATTTTATTATATTTTTCAAATGTGTTTATAAGATGAGATTGGAGTAAACATTGAAACTCCTAGGTGATTATATATTCAGCATGAAACTAAAAAAGTATTAGTTGCAACAACCTAAAGGCATAAGGGATAACATGCATGGTAGCACAGCTATATAGGAGTGACATATCCTTAGAAAAAAGTTCAAATAGCCCAATAAATTACAATAAGCATTTGTCAAGGAAAAGATAAATCTATTTTAAAAATGTATCTCAATAACAATTCACCTAGGAATTCTTTTCCAATTGCATTTAACTTCAACTCATCTTTCCTCTTATAGAATGTTGTGCCTATTTTATAATTCTCATCTTATATTTTTATTTTTTTTCTATGAAATGATAAGCTTCAAGAGAGTACTGATTGATGAATATATCTCCCACAGCGTTTAGGTCAATGCTTTTAACTGAAGAGGGGTTCACTGAATATACTGATGCTTAACTTGAAAAGTGTCAATAGACATTAATGTGAGAATTAAATGAACTATTTAAAATAATGAGTTTCCATATGCTTGAAGCAGTATTTCAATCTCAGTTTTGTTGTTAATTAGCGTTATTACCTTAATTAAACAATTTAACATTACTATGTATCACTTTACTCACTTTTTCTGTAAAATTATGGAGTTGAACTTGTCAATAACAAATTTGATCATTTTATTTGTTCCAGACACTGGGATAGGGCATTTGTATACATTATCCAATTTACTCTTTATAAAACCCCTTACGAGATGGGGTTTTAGATAGAGATAGAGATAGATATAGATATAGATAGATATAGAGATAGGGAGAGATCTCTCCCTATCTATCTATATGCAAAGAGTGATAAACGCACTTTTCCTCACCCCTGTATCCCTGTGTGTGTGTGTGTGTTTGTGTGTGTATATATGTCACCTACTAATTCCTCAATAAAAAAGTAATTCAATTGTCCTGCAATTTGTCTCTTCTCTTCTCTAGATATTTTCTTTCTTTCTTTCTTTCTTGCTGTCTTTTTTTTTTTGAAAAAGAGCCATGAATTGTTCCTTAAAATATCAACTATTTGAGGTTCAACTAGCCTATAATTAAAAAAAGAAAAAACTTTAATCATTTAGACTGAAAGTTGTATAGAATAAGTATTTATAAATAATCTCTACATTGGATCAGCAAGTTCTTATCTTAAAGATTCTTTTTCTGTAAGGGCCTTTAAAGGGAGAACAAGAGAATCTCCTTACTGATTCATTTTGTAAAGTCTGGGCCATTGCCCTTCACAAGGGGGAAAAAGATGTATTAAAAAAAGCCATGAGCACTATTCAAATGCATTGTCTCTTCCAGGTGTGGGTAATTGAGTTGCCTCAAGATCAATATGAAACTGCCTAGGATACAGAAAGTCAATAGCTACTTCCAAAGTCAGCTCTCTCTAGTTTAGGTGTCTACGAAAGCAAAACTTCCAGCTGCTGTTTAGGAACAAATCTGAATCTGCATATCAATCTGTGAATTGAATCCCGTAAACAGGGGCTCCCTAAGTATCTTACCTTGTTACAAAGAAGAGGGAGACCCTGTTGAGCAAATAACTTGACTTTGATATTTTCTGGACCTTGGGGTGATACTGAATGAGTCATTTATTCATTTTAGCTATTCCATAAAAATAATTCACTTTTATCTTACTCTAACATGGAAAATATTTCATAATAACATATACTTTATTAATGAAAAGGCAGGATTAAATGTGGTAAAAGCATATCCTCTCCCCGCAAAGAAAACATTTAATTTTGGGAAACCTATCTTCCAGAAAACACGGACCATTTTTCGGAGTGAAAGACACTGCCACTTTCCACAACGAAAGGGTTTCTTAGCATGCCCAACAGAGATCTCCGTTTTGGAGTTGCTGAAATTTGCAGCACTCACTCCAAACCCAAGCGTGCTCCCCCAAGGGACTTACTGCTAATGGTCACTGCAACCCGCATTGCGCGGTGTGCGGTTGGTGATACAAGTGGTGCTGCTTCAGCCAAGCTCCAGACCCCGCGTTCTCAGAACCAATCAATTCCACACAGTCCAGATGAGTCTTTACAGAAGTCAAAGAAACCAAAATAAGCGATAGACACGATAGAATATCGTGCGGTAACAGTGTAATATCGTGCACTAACATTCTCTGCCATACTTTCTGAAACCCACAGGCGTATCTCTCTCAAATTCCTCACCTGCAAGGATATGATATTGGCAAGATATCACTGTGTATTTTTTTTTTTAAGAGGCTCTGAAAGACACAGGAATTCTTCAGTACCATTCTCTTTCCATTTTCTGTGTTTTTAAAGAATGACTGGCAGAGGAATTTCCTCCTCATTCAGACTTTCCTCAAGACTCCCCAAATTGCTCAGTCTGCACTGCTGTGAGGGTTATTGTTCAGGTCTCGGTGGGGTGACGTGTGTGCGGTACAGGATGGAATGGAGAGAAGATGCTTACAGAGAACAGACTGACAGCTGTCAGATGGGGGAGGGCTGCGTGAAAAAGGTGAGGAAATTAAGCAAAAACAAGAAGTGAAAGAAAGAAAAAATAAACATGGCACAGACAACAGTATGGTGGTTACCAGAGGGAAAGGATATGGGGGTTGGGGGAGGTAGAAAAGGGTAAAGAGGGGATAAACGGTGATGGAAGGAGACTTGACTTGGGGTGCTGAGCACACACACAATATACAAATGAGGTATTATAGAGTTGTACACCCGAAATCTATATAATTATATGAACCAATGTTGCCCCAATAAATTCAATATTTTTTTGAAGATTAAACACCTATTTGATGATCTTATAGTTGCCACGATTATCTGTGTTTTTTTTAATTAGGCAATTAAGGTCAATTAGTTCTCAACAATATGATGTATAAACATTGCTTTCTGAAAGCTGAGGCATATTTTTATTTGATATATAGACTTGGGAAAAAAGAAAAGAAAAAGAACAATTTTATTCATTAAATTTTTCTTAAATCACCTCAAACATCTATCTCCATTCTTCAGACTCAGAGCATATATTTTCGACATGGTTTCTCCATTTGAGATAAGCTGCTTTGTTATTTTGAGTGCATCTTCCTATTTTTAAAGTTCCTAGTTCCTACAACAGAGGACACAGATTTTATATACATATAAAATTCCTCACTTTCTCTACCCATGTTTCTTGGGAACTATAAGTTATGATGCAGAGCAGATAGCTTTGGCAACAGGCTTCACATGAAGTCTTGGCTCCACACACCAGCTCATAATATTGGCAACTGTGACTTGCCTGAGTCTGGTTTCCTCATCTATGAAATTAGAAAGCGAACTACCTCACAGGGTTGTTGTGAGGTTTGAAAATGATAACACACGCTAAGTGCTTGGCTCAGTGTCTGGAACAAAATAGGTGATGAATAACCATTTTTGAATGAATATGATTAAAGGAATATATCAAAACAGCATTTTGCGATTCCTGCTGCTTTCATCCTATTTCTGTTTTGTAGTTGATGAGTATGGCGATTTCCTTTTTTTGTGTATGAATTTAATGTGTTAAAAGAAAATCAGATAATTTATTTTACATTTACAGGTTTTTAATAGTTAAAAAGTATTAGAGCACCTTTGTAATAAGACTAACAGAACTCTTTTTCCATTTTTATGTCTGTTTTATAGTGCTAAAGTAAATAACCCAAACCTATTTTTTCTTTCTTTCTTTTTTCTCTCTTTCTTTCTTTCTTGGAGAGAATGATGTCAAATGTGGGTGATGCAGTGTCTATTTTTGGTTGCTATAGGTGTATCTAGTACTTTAAAACTAATATTTTGAAAGATCACTTTATTAGCTGGACTGAAATTTCTTAATGAAATAATTTTTCTCCTTTGTAATTAATAGGAAATATTTTTTTAAAGAAAACCTATGATGCTGTGTTTTAAGAACTGCATTTCTAGTGGGAATAAAAATGATCTTCGTATAAGGAATTTTAAAACATCAGACTGTACTAGAACCATATGTAATGGCATATCGGTTATGGTATTGTCTATAACCATGACCTTTTAAAACAAGTTTTGCTATAACACTACTCCTGAGTTGATATAATTACATATCCACGTTATACTACAAACCCACTTAGTAACTATATATATACACACACATATATATAGTAACTATATGTGTATATACACATATATAGTAACTATATATATTATAACTATACATATAATAAATATATACACAGTTTGAAAATGATAACACACACTAAATGCTTGGCTCAGTGTCTAGTCTGAAATATATATATATATACACACACACATATATATGTATACACACACATATATATATATATTTGAGACTATTATATAGACAAATATATGGAAAAGGTCAGTGAGGAAGAATAAATTCATGAGAAATCTTTTGTACGATAGAACCCTTAGCACACGAACGGTAAAGAGACCTGCTGGAAATGGGTCTCTAGTTTGGTTTTCTGTTCCAGAACACCACTGGTTTCAATGAGTCTAGCTACTAGCGTGTCTTCTCTGATAAATAAGATGCTGTATATTGGTTTCTTCTGCACATACATTATCTCATCTAACTGGAGATAACTCAATAAAATTTATGTCTTACACACAAAAGAGTATTCCTAAAACAAATATTTGACTAAACACAAATATATTCCTAAACACACATATTTGACTTAGTGAGATGCTTCCAGCAGACTGCTATTTTGATATAATAGAAATTAAAAACAAGTTAAATAAAATTTAAGGTATTGTAATAACATGTGAGCAGCACATGTATTTATGTTTCAAAACAAGAATTTAGAATAAAATGTAATTCTTCCACAAATTTTCTAATTTACACTCATTTTAACTTAAAATTTTTAATTTAAATATTTAAATTATTAGTTTAACAAGTCTGTGCAAATATAAAGAGACTAACCTTCTGTAATATTATACTTTATTCTTATTTTCCTTTCTTTCAACAACACAGAATACTCTGGAGTCTAAATTATCTTAATTAGATGCAATTAAAATAAATTGCTCTATCTGTTAATTAACAAACCTGGGATTTAGCAATACTGCAATATGCCTCATGTTATCTCTTTTTGGGGAATTTATTATATTTTTACACTATTTATATAAATCTCATTTACTATGAATTCCCTTGAATTTCAAACTGCTCTGTGATTCCAATCCATATTTTGGCAAAAGGTAAACAAGATCAATCACAGACTTTTCTTTATCCCCAAATGAATGTTGGTTGACATTGTACCAAATTACCTGCTTTAGAAGATGCTTTGAGAAAATACTAAATATAGGTATGGTGCACGCACCTGTTTCTACAATGTTGTTTGAATGTAAACAATATCCAAAGAACTGGATAGTAATTAAGTTAAGTGATCTGTCAGGAACCTATACTAGGCCTTTTTACTCTGCAACTTGTAGATAGTACACCTTTCCTCAACTTCCATTCATGTCATTGGCCTGATAGAGGCCACGTAGGACCCCGGTCCGGGGGAGCAATGGCAGCAAAGAATTGTCTCATTTCTAGTTTCACAGGCTGAGAATTGTATAGCTCATAACTTTCTCTTTTATCTCTGCATTTGTGCTCCTTTATGGAACTTTCTCTGCTTTGATTTATTCTATTTATACGAAAAACAGTTGAGCATTCCTAAAGCATATGATAAAATTCTTGCCTTGAAGCCATTTATTGACTTTTTAGTGAAATAATGCTTACATGCACACAGCTCTTGGGGATCGCATAGTCTTTTCACTGACCTTGTTGCCACCTCTCTCTCACTGCCTGCATCCTTTCACATTCTTCCCACAAAATTTATCTTCTTAAATACACCTTTCATTCTGTCATTTCTCTCTTCAAAATCCTTCCGTCATTCTTCCGTGCCTACAGCAGTTACTCTCCAGAGGAATTATAAAACCATGTCGACACCACGCACTGATGGTGCACATATACATTGCACAAATAGGTACCTCTCTACTTTCCAAACGTGTAAGGTGATGTTAATTACATATTAGTTAAAATGCTCCTCAGTTATTAAGTTTTACAGATTATATGTATTTCTCCATAACTTACCCTAATATTTCAAGTTTTCATTTTGTGCCAGTCAGCTTCAGGTAGAGTGATCTCATTTATTTCTCACCCACAAACATGTACATTCACACACATGCATTCAAACACTGACACGAGAGGGAGGCGTGTAACTGCTGTCTTCAATTTGCAGCAGAAAAGGTGAACCAAGAGAAGTTAAATGACTTGTACAAAGTCATATGTCTTGTAAGGAATAAGCTGGGGTTTGAACCCACATATTTCAACTCAGCTATAGATGCTTTTAATCACACACCTAGTAGAGCTATTTCCTGGGGGTCTATGCAGCTTTTTGTTGTTAGAAATATCCTTATTCTTGAAAAGTTTGGTAGCCAAGACTATAAAAAATTAAGCATTTAATTACCCTTAATATCACATTAAATGTTATGCAATAATCATTTCCCAAATTGAGTTCCAAATGGTTTTATTTCAAATATTAATAAAGATGCAATATAAAAGAATTGTTTAGTGGTCATTTAATTTCACAAAAGAATTCCTGAAATATTTATTTCCACAGTGGAGATTCACATGCGTGTCAGTATATTACACCTCTGAAACTCAGTATGAATAAAATGATTCGCCATTTCCCTACTTCAGGATTTTCTACATTAGTTTGAGAATAGTACATTTATTAATATTTTGTTAAATACCATTGCACTGTAGAATGTTTGGGGGAAACAAGAATTTAAAAGATCAAGTTTCCACTCTTACTGTCCCAAAGAGCTCCAAATTTAACCCTGATCACACCTAATTTTTACATCTGTGCCTTTCTTCACTCTACTAGCCACTCAATGTACTCCCTCCCCACTTAAAATTTAACATTGCTTAAGGTCTTGCTAACCTTCCACACTGTTCGGGATTATTTGATAAAGAACTCTCCAACCCATGAGGACTGCTTTTTTTTTTTTTTTTTTTGGTTTTGTTTTGTTTTGTTTAACTCAATTTGCAAGGAATTACACATTGCTTTTTGACATTTCTTAGAATACTTCTTTCTACTTTATCACACGAACCATAGTGTTAGGCTCTGTATGCAAGTATGGACTGCTTATACATTTTGTATAATTTAAAATCTAGTCAGGTATTTTGTGCACAGGAGGCACTCAGATATTTACTGTTGTCTTGGTGAATGCGGTCTCTTTTGTCTGTATTAGTCAGTTTATTCTAGGATCATGTTGCCACAAACAGACCCAGACTTCAAGGGCTTTCAACAAAAAAGGCTTCTATCTCCTGAGTAAGTAGAGGCTCTACTGCAGTTCATCACTATTTGGAGGCTGCCTGAAGATACAGCCCCTGTCTGGGACACTGCATGTGTCCCGACTCAGGGAAGAGAAGTTATTGGAACTAGGTGGCAGATTTGAAAGCTTCTACTCAGAATTGGCAAATCACTATACATCACATACTGTGACCAATTTGACATCAGTGAGGTGATGAATACCATTATCTTTTAAGAAAAGAAAGGGAATATTCAAAGCAATATAACCTACCACAGTAACCTAATTTAGACCCTAAATAACTCCTTGTAATGTTTGTTGTATTACAAAAAAAAATTAAGAGAATGTATTTTCTACATAATAAATGATGCATATAAAAACCAAAGAGATGTATTTCCATGTTATTTAATTCAAAACATGGAAACTTATTGATGCATAGGAATTTATGCAGAGGGTATAATTATTTTGGTTGCAAGCTTTATTTTAAGGCTAATTGGTAATTTAGGAATAGCCAATATTTTTCCCTACTTTGTGTCCATTACTGTGACAGGTCAGATGAAGTGGAATTCAAATTTTGTATGTTAGTATCCATCTTCACATAAAGTATACACTCCAGTATATATCCCTGGTAGAGCTAGTGGTGAGAACATTTATTATAAAAATAAATAATAGATTGTTTGGAGTTTTGGAATTGGAGAGCATTACACTAAGTGAAGTAAGCCAGGTGGTGAAAGACAAATACCATATGACTTCACCTATAAATGGAACCTAATCAACAAAACAAACAAGTGAGCAAAATATAACCAGAGACATGGAAATAAAGAACACACTGACAGTGACCAGAGGGAAGTAGGGAGGGGGTAATGGGGGAAAGAAGGGAAAGAGTCATCAAGGGTCATCATTGTAAAGGACCCACGGACAAAGCCAGAAGGGGGAAGGATTGAAGGTAGGAGGTGGGGGTGGGAAAGTGGTGGAGGGAAAATGGAGACAACTATATATAAACAACAATAAAATTTTTTTAATTAAGTAAAATATTTAAAATTTAAATGAAATAAAATATTGATTAGTAGGATAGTCATTCTGTGGAAAATCCACAACTGCTTTTTGAGAATGTGCAAAAACACACATATATACATGCACATATATACATACATATTCAAGATTTATTTGTGTTCTAGGCATATAAAACCTGAAAATTCACATTAATACTACTTCCTAGTGATTTCTCTTGGAAAAATAATTTAAGACATTTAGAGAAATGACAAAATAATGATACTGAAGGATGATAAATAGGTGGAATTTAGGTCTTCCTTTTAGATACAGAAAAGGAAAAACAGAGTGTGTGGAAATCGTTACGTAAGTCAGTGCGGATGAATTGGCATGGTCTGACGACGACCGTCCAAGAGACTAATTCAAAAATACGGTAGGTGGGGAAGTGCGTGCAGAATTGTATCAGGATCTGTTGGCATTTAATAAATCTCAGGGAAAGTGCAAGTGCAACAGCTCAACTATTCCCAGGTATTGCTCATTTGCTAGCAGTTTTAGAGAAATTACTATTTTTTATTTAATGTTAAAAATAGATGTGTAGATAACTTAAAAATAAAAATTAGTCAATAGATAGCTCTGTGACCATGAAAAGTATTGTACTTCAGTCATCTCATGTACAAAAAAAATAATGATTTATTTTAAGCTATTGTTAATACTATTGAGTTTAAGTAAATACTTAATAGTAGTCTAAACTATTCCTAGTAGTATTAATATGACTTTTTATTTCAAACACGTTCAAAAATAATTTTATACAAATATTTATGACCTGTTAATATATTTGATGTATGAAATCATGAAGTGTCTACCTTTTAAACAATTTTTGAATTTGAATAGAAATTATCAATTAGATCATTACTTATTAGTATTTTGCATACTAATATCTTGTGAATGACTTTCTGAAAATAATTTTAAATTACTCTTAAAATTATACATACAATATTTTATTTTAAAATTAAATTATTAAACTTAAATTATATAACAGATATATAAATATTAGATATAAATTCCTCTGAACTAAAGCCAGTTTATTTTTTGACATAATACATATTCAGAAATGTCTCAAGAATGAATGCTACTAAAATGTTAGAGTAATGACCTCTCAAAAATTATACTAATAAAGATGAAAATAGTACATACTTAATTTCCTAAAATCAAAGTTTTTCTTTGAGCTCTGAATTCAATGTCACCAGTGTTTTTCTGATTTCATTTGTCTTGCTGCCCGAAGTGTTTTGACTTTAGTGATGGAAATCAAACCCAATTGGACATGACAACCAACTTGATAAAAGTGTAAATCAATCTAGAAATGAGAAAAAAAGAAGCTTGACATGTTTTGTTGTTTAATTGAATGACCTATAGTTTGGGGTTTGGGATTTTTTTATTTGTTTTTGTTTTCGCTTCAAAGAAATTTCTACCTATCCACCCTTATTGAATATTTTTGAGTAAACATATTTTTTCCTTAAGCAAACATTTATAAGTCATTTGGAAACTTTTCCTTTGTTGTTTCAGTGTTTGTAGGGTACAAAATGCTCAAAATGGAACCTTTTAATGTTTAAATAAAAGTAGATCCAATAAATGATCACTTCATTTTCTGATTAATAACAGGGCTTTAAATGAGAGTGAAAATGCCACCCACATACCATTGTCTTTTGCCTACGGCCTAATCATTCACTTGTATTGTCTTTCTTGATTGATTTGTCATTTGGTGGCAGGTGAACTCTGTGCTTGAAGATCTTTTGTATAGATTTAATCAGGGGATGAGAATCACGTCTTCTTTTGGCACTAATTTATAATTATTTACTCTGGCTAAACAGCTGCTTCTCTTTAAGTTTCTGAAAAAAAGAAAGCTCTTTACGTTTATTTTACCTTTTCATGTCAGATCAATTTAGGTAGGTAGTCATAACTGTCAGTTTGGCATAATGTATATTGCATTATGAATGTTAAAAAGCAGAGTAAAGTCATTTTCCTTTTTGTGCTTAAATATATTTTACATAATTCCATGAAGAATTTTATTTTATTTTTAGCTTTTTAAAAAATTGTTGTTCCTGCACAGTTGTCTTCATTTCCCCCCCCTTCTCCCCTGCCCCCCCACCCCCCACCTCCCACCTTCAATCCTATCCCCTTTGGCTTTGTCCATGGGTCCTTTATACATGTTCCTTGATGGCCCTTCCCCTTCTTTCCATGAAGAATTTTAAAGTAAAAATCAGAAAGATGGTGTTGAGATGCATATTGCTAAAGAATACTTACCTTGATATAATTTTAAATAATTAAAAATATTATTTAAAAGAATTTAAATTTATTTTCATACTGTACAGTATTATCATACTGTATTATATACAGTATAATTTTAAATTATTCTAAAAACAATAAAAGAACATCACATATCATAGATTATTTTTTAATTTAAGCTAAGCTTTTATTTAACTTACTATCTCCTAATAAGATGCAGGAAAAAGTGTAAATGTGCTCTCCCAAAGCTATCAAAAACTAATGTGCAAATACCATATATTTTGACACCATGTGTAATAAGACTTTCTACTGGTTGCTTTGCCATCTCAGTAATTTTTCTTTGCTTAGTTATTATTAGGTCATCTATATTTGTTTAATATCCTTTAATTATAGACTGATTTGCAAATTGCACATCATATATCCTTGATTGTACAGAGTTGCATTAGATTAGTACCTGTGTATCTGTGCATGTAGAGGGATGTACACACCTGTATGCACTGCGTATATTTTACATCGATTACAAGTTTGAGGCCACTGGCCTTTAAGTTTCTCTATTTTGAGAATCCAGCAAGGGGAATTATGTGCAAATATTCTTGCCACGAATTATGTGCAAATATTCTTCCAAACTTAATTACTCAGGAAAATTGATAGCCTGTGGACAAATTTTTTCTAGGTCAAATTTACATTAAATATTATATTTAAAATAAATTAACCTCTTCCTATCATCTCTCAATCCTTCCATTATGAGGATCCTTCCCTTTCTAAATTTTAATAGGAGTTTCATATACATAATGCATTCTAGCTATGTTTGTAAGGGGAAGGGTTATCAGGAACTACTGTAAAGGACACATGGACAAAACCAAGGGGGAGGGTGGAAGCAAAGGAGGGAGGTGGATTTGATTGGAGTTGGGGGAGTGGTGGGGGGAAAATGCAGACAACTGTAATTGAACAACAAAATAATTTTTAAAATAAATACATAAATAAAGAACATTTAATGTTCTACTCCTTATGAATCAAGTCCAAGTCTTATTCTTGTCTGTCTCTTTGGCATAATGAAATGCCATACTCTGAGGAAGTAAGTATTTGTTTAACAAATGATGGCATAAATAAATCAGTAACTACATGGAGGCAGCGATTCTTCAAGATCCCTCCGTTGTTATGAAACATCAACATGGCTGAAATCATTAGAAAGTGCAGTGGAACGAAGAAAATATTATCTAAGTAAATCACCTGCTTGTCAGATATAATAAATTATTTGTCCACATATAATTTAGGAGGAGATTTAAAATAGTAATTATTTTTCATATTTATAGTTTGGCTATTGACTGTATCAGTACACATATGGTGCATATGGAAATTTAGGTCTGCCTTTATTCCCCAGTTTTTAGAATTGAAAGCCTGGGTGATTGTCTTCTGAGCACTTCTAGGACATGAAGAGGTTTAGGGGTGTCAGTGCTCACACAGATTATTGAATTACTTATGCATTACAAACAGAAAAACTATAAGAAAGTAAGTGATATTTTCTACAACAATACACATACTTTCTGTTGCAAATTTTACAACGAAACAGTTTTAGCTAAAACATTACAGACTATCTGAGACCATTACAATTTCAGCACATTTTTTTGGCTCTTTTCTAGGTCTTCATATCTATACTTTTCATGTAACTATGGTTTGCTCTTTGAAAATAACATTTTTATCTGAGAGGCAAGAAAAGTCTGAGTTCATATTTAATTTACAGAATTGCCTCAATTCAACAAATGTTTGGTCTTATGAAAATTACACTTAGGTCACCAGGCATCTTTTCCACAGAGATCTGGGACGGCATCTTTGAGCTCTTTGTGTAAAATCAATAGCTTTTGCAGTTCCTTGCCCAAACACAGAATAATTTTCATTGCACACAAAAAGAATGTTAAGATGGTGCTATAAAGATATAAAATAAAAACAGAAAGGTATTAAAAAACTCATGAAAAATATATGAGGTGGAGGTAAATTGTGTATATTTCTTCATCAATTACCATAGAGCATTCAGTTGTAAGAAACAATACAGACATTGCCTGTGCATTATCTTTACCCAGTTTTCCCCAATGGTACCGTCTGGCAAAACGATAGTTAGGTAGCACAACAAGAATGCTGGCATCGATGCAGTCTAAACACAGAATCGGTCCATCACCACAAGGATTCCTCCTGCTGCTGTTCACAGGCAGAGCCCCCCGCCCCCCTTCATTTCTAACTCTTGGCAACCACTAATCTCTTCTCCATTTCTGAAACATTGTCCTTCTGATAATGACACACAATTAGAATCACAGAATAAGTAACTTTTTCTTTTCAGAATAATTAACTGGAAATTCAGCCAAGTTGTATGTTTTATAGATTGTTCCTTCTTACTGCTAAGTATGATATGGGCATACCAATTTGTAAATTGTTCACATTTTGAAGGACATATAGTTTGTTTCCAGTCGTTAGCTATTATGAATAAAGGTATCTATTTTCTTGCTTTTCTATGGGTTACTAGAATATGTGAGGGAATTCTCTCTTGAGAGCTCCATAGCTCTTTAGATGTCAGTCTTTGCATTGCTATATACCTAACCCATTAATAATAGTCAACAAGTATCAACATTTTATCACTTTGAGTGAAGTGTGGATATCATACACTTAGATTCATTTACTCTCCCTTTTATTAAATACAATTATCTTGACTATTGGATGGTATTATCATTTTTCTCTTAATTATCACATATCATCCTAAATGAGAATAATCTACTGTACTTACACATATTTCTGCAGATTCCGGTGTTCTTTTTTTCTTATTGAATGCTACCAAGATTCTTCCTTTTATCATTTATTTGCTAGTGGCAAATTCTTTGAGTTTCCCTTTGTCTGTGGATGCCATTATTTCCTCTTATTCCTGTAGGCTAGTTTTGCCAGCTATGGAATCCCAAATTGATAGTTCTTTTCTTTCAGCCCTGAAACATATTGTGCTGCTTCTTTTTAATCTTAGATGATAAATCTGCTGTCTTTAGAGTTCATGTTCCCTTATAAATAATGTGTTGTTTCTCTATGGCTGCTTTTAAGACTTTTTCTTTGTCTTTATTTTCAGAAGTTTAATTATAATACTTCTTTTCTGTTTCCCTGGGTCTATTTTGTTTCAGGTTTTCTCAGCTTGTTGCACATATGGCCTTATGTCTTCCACCAACTTGGTAAGTTTTCATCCATTATTTTCTTGGGATACTTTTTCATGTGCTACTTTCTTTCTTCTTTCCTTCTGGGATTCTGATGGTATACATTTGTCATTGTCCTGTAAGTCCTTGAGCCTTTTTGTTTCAGTCTAGTTGGAAAGCGTAGTTCATGATGGGTGTATGAGAGGTATGTCCAGAAAGTATCCAGCCATTTGCTATGAAAGATAGAGACATTTATTGAGGAAGATACAAGAAACATTATACATAGGACAATGACACCTCAGGCCCCTTCAAAGTAGGCACCTTGGGACCTCACACAATTCTCCCAATCTCCATCAGCTGCCACGATGTATTTTCCTGAATCTCATTGATGGTCTGAAATCTCTTTCTTTTCAAAAGTGATTTTAGTTTTTAGAGAAGCCAGAAGTCACAGGGTGCCAAATCTGGGCTGTAGGGGGGCTGAGTCACCTGGGTAATTGGATGTTTCACAAAAAAACTGTGTGAGACATGATGCATGAGAGGGTGTGTTGTTGTGATGAAGCTGCCACTCACTAGCTGCCCAGAACTGCAGCCTTCTGAATCATCCAAGGAGTTTCCATGAAGGAATATTCAAGCTTAACGCAAAATTTGATGCAGATTCTCTGCTCTATTCATTCAGTCATTTTGAATGAGACAGCCACACAGTTAACAGCGTCTATCATCTCCACTGACTGGTACAGGGAAGTCATCATTGTTCACACATGCACATTCCCGTCCACTCTCCTTGGCTGCCAGGTTACATCAATGTCGTACAACCCATTCTCATAATATTAAAAATGACTGGACTTTTTCCAGACAGACCCCATATGCTTACATTCAAATATTATTACAGAAAAGGGAAAAGAGATACTAAAGAAAAATTAGCAGTCTTCCAGGGAATTTATAGTGTTTCATAATTTCCACAGTCCACATGCTTTATCCATTCCTACTCAGGACAAATTAAATACAGGCAAAGGACATGTCCAAACCTATTTGTTTAGGAAGAAGTGGCAGTGCTTTTTATCCATTCATTATATAGACACCGATAGCATTCTGCCATTGGAATAGCAACAACACTCCTCGGAATACGTGTTGATTTTTGCTTAGATTGTTTCACATCGACAGTTCTCTTATGTAATCAGGAGAGACTTGTTACAGTGTCTGAAAATAATTATTTAAGCTCCAATATGCAAAATCCCAAATGAGCACTACTTTTCACCCCTAACCCAACTTACCTAAGACCCATATTGCCTCTTCTCTTCTCCTGGATACCTGGTGAGGATATTTCGGTCTTCTTGTAAATTATAAAATTATGATTATCTGTTGCTATATAACAAACTCATGCTTAGTGGCTTAAAAATAATAATTTAATATTTTCTTTCATATTTCTGTGGATTGAATGGACTAAGTACAAAATCTGTAATACGTTTTCTGTCAGTTGTTGGTTAAACCTTCAGTCATCTGAAAGCTTAACTTGGCTGCATAGGCAAGATAGTTTACATACAAACATACTTATGTGTCTTGTACCTCCCTACCAAAAAACAAACAAATAAACGAAACAAAACAAAACAAAACATCTAAATCTTAATTGTGCCTGGAACATGTGAATATATGACAAAGAGAGCTTTGCACATGCGGTTAACGTAGGAATCTTAATCAACAAAAGAAAAAAGCAAACAAACTATAACCAGAGACATTGAAGTTAAGAACAATCTAACAACAGCCAGAGAGGAGTGGGGAGAGGATATTGGGAGAGGGATCTTCAGGAACTACTATAAAGGACACACAGACAAAACCAAGGTGGAGGGTGGAGGCGGGGGAGGGAGGTGGGTTTGGCTGGGGTGGGGTGGAGGGGTGGGGAGAAAATGCAGACAACTGTAATTGAACAACAATTAAAAAATAATAATAATAAATTTTAAAAAACGAATCTTAAACTAGTGAAGACTACTCTGGATTACCTGAGTAGACCCAATATAATCACATTGGGCCTTAAAAGGTGGAGGCAACATAGTGAAAAAAACAATGTGACAAGGAGGCAGAGGTTGAAATGGTGATATTCTAAGTGTCCAGGAGCCAAGGAATGTAGGTGGCCTGGGAACAGACTCTTCCCACGGAGGCCCCATAATTAATCAACACTACTGACACCTTGATTTTAGCCTATTATTACTGATTTTTTAATCTTCAAAATTTTAAGTTAATAAGTTGTGTTGTTTCAAGCTCCTAAGTTTGTTGCCATTTATTACAACAGCAATAAGAAATTAACACCAGTGTTCTGGGTGGAACAATTGACAATGGGCCGGATCTCTCTTTCTCACTGTGAACCATTCCATATTTTAACAGACCCCATTCTGGTGACATTAAACAGAGATTTTATCCTTTCATTATAATTTTTAGAAACATTTTAATCTATGACAATTTAAATGTTTTTTTGTATAGGATATGAAATCTTTATATAATTTGTCCAGATCGCCTAGTTGTCTAAATTTTAGTTATTGTATACTCTTTTCCATGACTTTGAGATGGATTTTTTACCAAGTTCTAAACATACATATGTATATATAATACTTATATATATATAGGTATAATACTTATATATACATATGTGTATATATATAATTTTTGTCTTTTTTCTTTCCCCATCCATGCAGCAGTACCACACCAAGTAACACTACATATTTGCTAGAACACATAAGTTTTCATGGAATAAAGTCGATTCTGAAGGGAAACAATTCTCCCTCAGAAGAGTTGATATAATCTTCACTTACCTAGATGTTATCAGGGAGCACTTCCTTGAGAAGCATTGTGCATCCTATATTAATTTTGTATGCCTACAGCAATAAAGTACCACAAACTGGGAGGCTTAAAAAACAAAGCAAAACAAAACAAAACAAAAGAATTAATGTGTTTTCTCACAATTGTGGGAACTACAGGTTCAAAACCAAGGTGTCCCCAAAATCTGCAATAGAATTCTTCCTTGTCTCTTTCTCGATTCTGGTGTTTTAATAGCAATCTTTGCCATTCCTGGACTTACCGCTGCATAACTCTGCCTCCGACTTTGTTGTCACTTGGGGTTCTCTCTGTGTGCCTCTCTTTTCAGAAGCCCACAAGGCCATCTTTTGTATAAAGATACCAGTGATGCTGGATTAGGGAACTGCCCTACTCCTTCATGACCTCATTTTAACTAATGACATCAGCAATTACACTATTTCCAAATTAGGTCACTTTCTGAAGTACCGGGGGTTAGGACTTCAGTATAATAATTCCTGCAGCTTATCTCCCTTGGATAATGTTACTGATCTTCTGCCCAGCATTACTTCTGTACTGTGGCCCTTCTGGATGTATCAGTCTTCCACAGTGAGCCGTTATTTGCTAAGTAGGAATTCATGTGTAAATTAGTTTCTTTCTATAGATACACATCTATATTTGTTAATGATTACCAGTGCATTCGATTCTTATAATTTGTAGACAATTAAATGATACAACACAGTTGATATAACACCTCTAAACTTATTGCTGATAATGTCTTTGATCAATGCTAAACCTCTCAATTTTATCTAGTGATGTTTTAATTATATTTGGATATTGTTGTATAGATTAGTGCTTTGTTCATTTCGAATAGTACTTGCTTAGTCAATTGCAGCAAACCCAGTTGAAAGAAACACCACTTTTAGAGAACAGGGATATTCAGCTTGGGTCTATCAAAGATAAAACCAGAAGATCGAATTTGGCAGTGACATCTAAGTCCATTCAGGGAAGAAAGACTTGGAATCTGGCAGACACATGTTCTGAGAAACAGAGAGCTTATTCTGTGGTAATCTATGAATAGCCCGGCAAAACATTTCAACTGTTTGAAATGTTTTTCACCACAGTCTGGTTCTGTGTTTACAAATCAGCATATAAAGCACTATTTTTGTCTCCAAAGTCTATTGATCTCAGGTAGTAGAAGCACTTAAAATCTGGCACTAGCAATCTGGTTGTCAGAAAGCTATGTATCTTCCTTTAATATTCAAGCTGACACTATTTTATATTTCTTGAATGAATGAAAGAAGAACTAACACTTCTGGAGTTAGATAACAAGTTTTTGAATCTACAACATGGTCAGAGGGATAGGGAGGGACACTCTGGTGTGTGGTGAACACACCAGGAAGCTGACCTCTGTTCAACCTTCAGTGGCAATAACTGGTCTTTGCAGTCTTGTCATTGGCAAGCTTTAATAACATTACATTTAAGAACTTTGTCATATTTTAAGGAGGTGTCCTAAAATAAATGGGAATAATGCAGGAGGGTTAATCTTTGTTGCTGGGTGAAATTTGAATTTAAATGTGTAATATGTAATAACTTGAAATATATGAGAGTGTTTGTGTCTTTTAATAGAAAAAGCAAGATTGGGTTAGTTTTTACCTATTTGAAAAGGAATCGATTTGTTTTGTGTTACATTCACTGAAGTAGAAAATTAGCATGAGGTTATGAAAAGAAATAAAAAAACCCTCATTGTGAAGTCGAATAAAAAGAAAAGTAATTAATTGGTGCACTTTCAACTACTCCTGTAAAAGACAATGCACTGCGACAAAAGAATTAACATTGTGACAAAAATCTGAACAGCGAAGATCAAAAGTACGGATTTTATTGAGAGCAATGCTTTAGAGCAAGTGATTTAGAACAATGCAGTGATCTTCAAGTTACGCAAATCTGGATAGAGAATTTTATTTTCTTTCTTTAAAGTATTTTTATAAATTGTTAAATAAACATGTACTAAGAGTACTTCTAAAAAAATCAATAGATAATATTGCACTATCACTGGGGTTACTGACAATGCTACTTGATAAACCACAGCTGTTATTCCTTTGTTCTTTTTAAAATTATTTTATTCTTTATGCTATTACAGTTTCCCCACATTTCCCCCTTTTGCTCCCTCCACCCAGCCTGCCACCCACTTTCATAGTCACTCCCTTCACAAGTTGTCCATCTCCATGTGTCCTTTGTTTATGTTCTTTGACTAATCCTTTTACCTTGCCTGAATCAGTCTATTCCTTGGTTCTTTAATAGTCAATAATGTAATTCTTGGTCATTTTGATGGTTAATTTTAAGTGTTAACTTCTCTGGGACACAGTCCAGATATTTAGTCAAATATTATCCTGGACAGTCTATGAAGGTGTTTTTGGATAAGATTTACATTTAAATCTGTGACCTTAGAGTAAAGCAGATTTCCCTCTATAATATGTGCTTGGACATCATCCAATCATTCAAAGGCCTGAATAGAACAAAAGTGAGGGGCGTGGTTCATCTGCAACCTTGGCTCTAACTGGCTTTCCAGCGGACAGCCTTTGCATTCAACTGCCACTTTCCTGGGTCTCCAGACTGTCCTACCATCGGATTTTGGATTTGCCAAACATCCACAACCACATGAGCCTAAACTGGCCTAAATCATTTGCTTAAGATATTAGTTTCAGAGAATTTTGAGAAATCTGAAGAAATTTTCATTCCTGGCTATCTGGTTGAAGGTCCAGTGATGTTTGCCATATCCTGATCCTTTCTTAAATGTGACTTCTAAGACTTCAAGAGGTGATTTTATGAAGTACTTAGTTCTAGCAAAATATTTAATATTAGAATTGTGTTTATTGCAATTGTTTAATTCTTTTTTCACAGGTCAATTAAATTTGACACAAATGAAAATTTGAGGCATAAAAGACATTAAAAAAACTACATTGTAAAGCCAATGTGTTAAACGTTGAAATTCACACTAGGTTGTCACAATCACCCTCTAATCTTTAGACTTTGTGTGTGGCGCATCCCTGAGGACTTCCTCCTCTTCTGTTTTGAAGCTGATTCAGGGAACACATAGACCAGTGAGCACCAAGTCTCCACAACAGCTCAGCAGTTTAGAAATCACACAGGGTCCTGGTAGAAGACAAGGTCTTGCATGTTATTTTTCTATTACTGCTATAATAAATTGGCACAAATGTAATAACATGCTTAAAAGCAACGGAAATTTATCTTCAGTTCTGTAGGTTGGAAGTCTTACATGGACCCCACTGGGATAAAATCGCTGACTAGATATATAACACATACCAAAGTATAAAAGGTGGTTATCTCTATCATTTCTATTTATGTGTGTGATATAAAGGTATAAATTATGTGTCTTTATATTTACTAACACACACACACATATATATAGCTTTAACTGAATTTATTAATATTGATTCAGAAATAAAAATAGAAAAGCAAGAGTTTGGAAAGAGAACAAAATTAATTTAATATACCATCAATTAGCTTAAGAATAAATAGTTAAACAAAGGAAACTGTAACTTTCAGTTGGATTCCAATGTTAATTTCTAATCAATTTTCAGTATAAGCTGCATAAAATTTTTAGCTAGAAAAAAAATAACCCCTTTAAAGGACAAATAACCTTAAACTTATTGGCATTGTTATTATTAAAATCTCCTTTATTGTGATTCGTTTGTATGTAAGTATATTGACAGTTGAAAGAAATATGCAGAATCCTGTTTGAATCCCTCATGAGGAATAATGGGCCCTTCAGGTTGATATATAGGAGATTGGATTATTTTAAGAGCTTTATATTGCTTGGGACAAATAGCTTTATACATACAGTCATTTATTTGTTTTTCTCCCTAAAAGTAGTCCCATGAGGAGATTACATCCAGCCATTTAATGACTTCTCATTTCTTTATCTCTCACACAGTTATCAAATGCATTTGACACTGCTATTCTCAACACCCTTTGTCTGAAATACTCGATTCTCCTGGACCTCTTGATGGTATTCAACTTTGTTGCCCACAAAGGAGATATAAAAATCTTTACATATAGATGATTTGCAGCTGGAAGTGCTGTGAGAGCTCCATTTGTTAACAGTAAACCCCTTCTTTAGATTAGTTCAACCACAGAAGAATTCGAGATGTGTCCAGAAATAATGGTGCTTTTTGTTTTCTACTCTTCTCTCACCGACGTCAGAACGGGCCTAGCAAGGGCTCTAGTCCGTGTGCACCGACACCCTCCTGCAGCGGCTAGATAACGTCACGTTCAGTCACAGACTGGTGTTCGTTATTTATTTAGGCACGTTTATTTCATTAATTTTGAATGAATAAGTTTAACGCTATTTAAAAAATGAATATTTTCAGTACTGTAAAAGGTGAAAAATATAAAAATTAGTAAAATCATATATATCTCTCTTAGTACACAATTGGAGGTCATATTTTATATTTATATTGGTGCATTTCCCTGTAGCACAGCCTAAGTTTTCTGGGTTTTTTTTATGTTCTCCATTTTGTGAAAGTCAATTTAAACAAAAAATTCTGGAAGTTATAAAACAGAAAACTTATAACTGTAAAAATGCCAGTTATGTTTCTTTTTTCATAACATTACTGAGGTACAATTCACGCCATGACATTCATTCATTTAAAGTGTACAAACAAGAGCTTTTTGTATATTACCAGCATTGTGCAACCATTACCACAATTTTAGAATATGTGGTCCCTCCAAAAAGAAACTTCATATCGACTAGCAGGTTCAAGCATATCCCTCATGCCCACTTCCTCAAGTCCTACACAACCACAAATTTACTTCTATATCTAAAGATTTGCCTATTTATACATTTTATGTCAGTGGATTCATTAATATATATCTTTTGTGACTAACCTCTATTTACCTATTGTAACATTTTAATGTTTTTAATATTTGTTTAGGATTTTTAAAACTTTTTCATGGTTGCTCTATGACATAAAGTGAACACCTTAATTATCAGAAATTACTTCAAACTTATACTAACCTAATTCCAAAGACATAGGAAAATATTAGTCCTATAAAGCTCAATTTCCTGTTCCCTTTTCATGCTGTTGTTATTGTATTCTATCCATATATATTAAAACCCAACAGTATATATTTACATTTTAAACTGATAAGAACTGATACTACACTTGATCTTAGCCAAAAGGCTGAGAAGCGATTATATTTACATTTTAAAAACGTATAATATATTTGTATTATCTCTACATAATTTTATGTCTTTCAACAAAACTGATAAAAGAAAGAAGAGTCAGTGTATATTTATGAAGTATTTTGATATAAAAATTTTTGTATGTAATTTCTGGCTCTTTTCATTGGTCCCAATAGATTCTTATTATTATCTGGTTTCATTTTCTTATTTCAATACAGCTTTGTCCCCACTCATATCTTTTATACTGTTAATATAAAATATATTATATTTATGTTATTAGAGGCCCAATAGGTATAATATACCTATTGCTTTATTTAATTGCTTTATAAATCAGTTCCTAGAAATTTCAAATACATTTTCCACATTTACCTAACTAATAGCTTTATTATATTTCTTTAGTTTTTATGTGATATTTAAATATTATCTGCTATTAGGTACATTCAGTCTGAAGAAATTTCTTGAGTTACTTTCTCTTATTTATTTATTTATTTTTTGGCACTTCAAAAATGTCATGTCACTTTCTTCCAGTTTCTATTGTTTCGATAAGTCAGTTATTAATCTTAGTTTGGTTCCATTACATGTGACAAGTTGTTTTTTTCTTCCTTCTTTCAAAATTTTCTCTTTTTCTTTCAATAATTTTACTATCCTATGCCTGGATCCATAGGACTCCTTTGCGTTTATACTAGTTGAGCTTTTGGATATTGTAATTTTTAAGATCAAATTTGTAAATTTTCCAGCCATTGTTTATTCAAATATTTTCCTACCCTTTTCTATCTTTCTTCCCTTCTAATACTACTCCTGTTATGGTATGTTGGTGTGCCTAATGGAGACCCACTTTTCTCTGAGGCTTTAATCATTTTATATCTTCATTTTTCTTTCTGTTCTTCACATGGCATACTATCAGTTATTTATTAATTTTTCATTTTTAAGATTTTATTTTTTTTTAGAGAAGGGGAAAGGAGGGAGAAAAGGAGAGAGAGAAACATCGGTCGGATGCTTCTCACACACCCCGATCTGGCGACCTGGCCCACAACCCGGGCATGTGTCCTGAAAAGGAATTGAAACAATGACCTTTTGGTCTAGAGGCCTGAGCTCAATCCACTAAGCCACACCAGCCAGATCAATTAATTATTTATTTTCAATTAATTTTTATATGCCCTTGAAGAGTTCTCTCCAATGAAGTATGAATTTTAAATAAAAACAAACTTCGCACTACTTTTCTCAGCCTGTGTTGGGCCAAATTGAAAACAGGCCCGTACTGTCTGCTGCATTAGCCCCTTGTCTTGTTCTCTTCTTCACAGTGCACTTCCTTAAACTTTCGTCTTGCTCTCCCTGTTCTTAGGTCTCTTCTTCTTGTATGGCTCTGGTTTTTATCTTAAGCGTAGATCATTGTTTCTTTAATGCATCGAATATATACTTAAACAAAGTTGTGCTTAATAACAACAGCATTGCGAATACTATTCAGGTGTTTTAAACACTGCTGTACTATATGCAATAACTTCGAAGAATAGAAATTACCTCTTGTCTGAATGTTTGAAATTTGTCAGAACCTCCAAATATCTTTTAAATCAAGACATACAGGTATTCATTTCTTTGCTGATAGGCCAATATTCATAATCTGAAAAAGGAGATTCCACTAAATCAAAATTGGCAAAGTAAAAGAAAACCCTAGTGTTGATTTTATTTATTTCCTCCTTATAACTTAGAGAATTTAGAAAAATGTACATTTACATACATTAGTTATAATATGACAAGTGCTTAAACTAAGATATTTGCAGTAATACATAAAAAACTGAACCATTGCCTTAGCAATTAACTATTTTCTTTTTATTTCTTTTTCTTTGGTGCAAAGAGACAATAAGGAGTCAATGGATAAAATTACCTATTGATCTCTCACAAAGTGTGTCCTTCCTATTACAATAAATTTTCTTTTCCTTTCTTGGAGTTAGTATACTAGAAAACTGTTTTAACTATATAGTAGCTAAATAGAGGCTTAAATATAAATTTGATTCCCCACAGTTAACAAGAATATACTTTAAAATGTTTGTTTTCTTTAAAAAGTTATTATAATATACATATCAAATTTAGATTTTTATCATTACTCACATTCGATTTGCAAAAGAAGCCTTATAGTGAAATCTCATAACCACGCGAAGCCCAGATTTGTAGCTTGGCTCCCTAGGGGCTATTGCTGATCTTCTGTTCGTGCCTGTTTTCCTCTGTATCTGTTACGTGTCAACTTGCTGAGTCCCACTTTCTCATTGACCTTACAGTGCTAGAGTCACTTCCTTCAAAAAGAAACAAAGCAAAGTGAAATAATTGAGACAATGCACATACACACATGCCTGTGTGTTTTTAAAGAAAGTCCAATAAAATGGAATGATTTAGGGTAAGTGTCAATTGCTTGTTTATAGCATAAATGAAAATGTAATTCTCTGGAAATTAAAATTATAAACTGCTCAGGTGATTAAAGGAACTTATGACACATAGATATCAGATGCTAAAAAAACAGATGATGTGGTGCTCATAAACGAGAAACTGATGTCAATTCAAACACAGAACTCACCCGGGCAGTTGAGTAAAAATTGGATACAACATGGAGAGAAGTGGGTGAGCCTGTAAACGTAATAGTGATAATATTTTTTCTCTCCTCTAAAACTGGGAATTTCATTCATAGAGGAGATAAAATATAGTAAAATTTATATAGTGTTACAAAATTTGAATATTTTATAATTATAGATGACTTTATAACAATTCTGGCCAGATAAGAAACTATAGTAAATCACTGACCTTCTCTGTGATTGCTATTTTGCTCTCCTGATTCTACTGACTCTGATATTCTTATCATTGACATAATCCTATTTTAAACACTAGTACTGATCATAACTTTAATGATGTGTGTATTTTATGTACTCTATGGGTTTTCTCATATCCCCTCAATATCTATTACTATTTTCCAGTTCTTCTATCTGTCCCCACCTCTAAGTGGGCAAGATCCTGCCAGGTTTTGATTTCTGTCCTTTGAGTGCCTTTACCATGTTTTCGCATCATCATGTCATATGCTGGAAATAAAGACTAAAAATGTAACAGTCAGTATAGACAAAATGTTGATGCAGTAACAAATAACCTTAGAGTTTTCAAAATCATGGGGAGAGAGAGACTGAGAGAGAGAGAATTCCACATGAACTTTACCCAACCTCAACTGGAAAAGATGTAATTCTACTCACATTTCATTGGACAGATCTAGTTATATAACCCTGCTTAATGGGAATTGAACATAGAATTATTGTGTCTATTATTGTTAAGTAGAAAAAACTGATTGGTGAGCATCATTGTTTTCAACAAACACCAATATTTTCTCATGTTTTGACTCTACACATTTCCCAGAAAAGTATCTTGTTTACAATTGGAAAACTGTAGAGGTTACATTTATATATACATATTTTTCTCTTCTTTTTTAATCTTTAAATATATACTGTTAAAGTTGTTTTATTTTTGATTATTTAATTTTATACATTGCTAAAAAAAGGGCCAGTCTTATAATCAAAGAACATATATTTTCTATTTTCAAACATACATGCCAAGCACCAATCAAAGCCAATTCAAACCTCAACTGCCAATTAAATCATAATAAATTCACATTCTTGGAAATGCACTAGACCCAGAATAACAAAAACTCTTAGAGATAAATTTAAAAATCAGGAAGGGAAAAGTAATCATAGAGTTTTATAAATATGAGATTTATACCTAACAAAGCTAAAGGTATGATGTAGAAATAGTAGTAGGCAGGAGGCCGGAGACCTAATTTCTAGGTTGCAGCCTTTTGTCATTAATTGGTAAAGCAACTTGAAATAAAACACTGATCTAAGTCTCTAAAATTGATTTCCTTTATTCATGTTTTATAAAGCTCTAGCTTCATTTTAATGTTTTATACTATTGAATTATTTATAATTTCCCTTTACTGTTGAGTTTTAAAACATGAAAAAATAACTTTACAGATTGATTCATAATTTGGGGGGATGTTTATTTATCTGTTAACATGCATAAATATGTTTATAAATAGTATTAAAGTTTTCACTATATAAAATGCCTTTTTATCATTCAAATATACCCTATATAACAGTACATTCTGGTATCTGGCAATATATATCTGATTAATTGTATAATTTACTATTTATGTAAAGAAACAACTATGAATGCATCATGAATTACAAATTTGTGTTTCATTGACAAGTATGTTACTTTCATTGTGTTACCATTATAAACAAATATCATTTGTCTAAAATTTTAAGATCAGTTTCAGAAATATAGTTGATAGATGAAATATATGTAAATAATTGAAGAAATAAGACATATAGAAATTTATATTTGATTTTTATTTATTAAAAGATCCCCATTTAAAATGTCTTAAAACATACTATAAACATACTTCCCAGTAGCAGTAAATCAGAGCCCTAGTTTCTTTCAGAGCACTGATATTGTCAGTACATCATCATTCTCGTTACTTTTTGCCAAGCAAGAAATGAAGTATCGTGCAGATCACTATTTTTTTTACTTAATTTCATTTATTATCCCTTATGTGTATTATACATTTACATTTCATTTTTGTCTTCATCTTTTATTTTACTTCATTTTATCTATAACAGGAACCAAATTATTAACTTTTAGGGTTGTTCTATGTTTATAATGCCCCAGTATAATGTGGACACTAACTGTTCTGACGTTCCTGAGCCCTACCTTTCTCACATCTTTGACCATTTGTCCTGCCCTCATCATACCCTTGTATTTTATTCCTTGGTATATGAACAAAAAGAAGATTTATATTAATTCATATGAAAATATATACTTATAATTGTGTGATCAGTTGATATATCATTTAAATTTTATGTATTATTTATTCATTCATCATATGACCTAATTGGATATTTTCAGAATAACATCTTCATAGCATATTGATTCTATGACTAGATTATAATTTATAGAGTTTTTATAAACTCTGAATTAATTCAGCCTCAATAATATATTACGGCATTAACAAAGTGGAATTTGTATGCTAGGTAGGTTTCCCAAATACAAACTTGTGAGATCTTTTCTTATTCTACCAATTATGCATTTCAGTAATTTTAAGATCTGGAAATCTAGTTTAGAAAATGGCACTTCTCTGTTTTCTCATTATTCTTGTCTTATTTTAGATGCATTTTGTAAATTTTCATTTACCTTTCCAGTTGTTTTAGATGGCTGTGCAGGACTGCCATTTGTCCCAGAATTACTGGAGTGTCTCGGGGAGACAGCCATCAGTAAAGCTAGAGTGGCTACAAGTAGCAGAGAGAGAGATTCCGAACAGTGATGACACTGAGCCTGGGTTGAGTGTGGGAGTAAAAGGCCCAGTTTTACACACAAGGTGAAGATGAAAAGGGGCAGGAAGTTTGAGAATATTGAGATGAAATGTGAGAATACATTTTAAAAAATGAGTCATTATAAATACGTAAAAACGGCTGCTGTAAGTTGTTGTTAAGAGATCCACTTTAATTGTAGTTTTTGTTATAGTATAGGTGACTGAAGGTAGTCGGCAAAATGAAATTGAAGTCTTGCATTAAAAAAATAAAAGCCTAGTACAAGGAACAAAATGTAGCTATAACATTACTTCACTTTTAATAGCTTTTGCTGTAGAAATTTGTTTAAAAAGGTATCATTTAAAGTTGAAGTAATGCTCAATTATTCTCCTTGAATTAAATGATAAAAAATTTAACACATTTTATTGGTCTTATATGAGAAGTTCCAGGGGAATTATTATGTTCAAACTCAGTAATGTTCAATAAGCAGAGTAAGTAATGTAAACAAATAAATAACCATCATTGTTTTTATGCAAGTTCAGAAAAAAATTAAAGATAAACTTTTCAGTGTATATGATGAAAATATCTACCTTTATATGATAAATGCAATACATTAACAACTTGGTAAGTCCAAAGAACATTATGTAAAGAACAAAATGAATTAAAATGTGTGTGTTAAATCAAGGTATTAACAATATGCTGCCATAACTCACTTGGGATTTTAGAATGAGTCAGTTTAAACATTAGAATATTTATGTGTAGGGTCTGGATGTACAACAAAATGAAGTGTAGAATTAAGACTCTTAGGAATAGTTTAGAGATATGTTTTACTGTTGAGTTTTTTCTCCAGATCCACACACTTCATTATCAATATAAAATATTGATGATATTTACATATTTATAATATTAAATATTATATTATAGGATATTAATATTTTACATATATGTTTATATGTGCTATTTTTGAAGAGCAAATTAGCACAGCATAATGGTAATACATCATACAATAGTTACAAAAAGTCTAGAATGTTACATAACATAAAAATAAATATTTTCAGGGTTACCCTTTTTGTCTCTAATTGATTATGAAAAACTTTTGAGTCTCTGCATAATATGACCCCCAATATTTCTGGGAAAATCTGAAGTGTCCTTGTTTTGGGTCACAGAAGAGTCTGATTCCACCAGGACTCCAGTAGCTAAGTCAAAGATGACATTCTGCTCAGTGCAGGGGACGCAACTCCCTCCTGCACAGTGTCTGACATAGTAGGGATTCATGTTTTTCCTCTGACTAAAATAGTTGCCCAAGTCAGCTGTCGCTTCTTCAGGTCTTCATGTGAATAGGAAAGTGTGTGTTCAGTGGGAAGGCAGAGCAATAATGGATTCATCTTTATTTTTAGTATCTATTAAGGGTGCCCAATACTCTAAAACAGGGGTGTCAAACTCATTTTACCCAGAGCCACATCAACCTCATAGTTGCCTTCAAAGGGCTGAATGTAATTTTAGGACTGTATAAGTGTACCTGTTCCTTAACTAGGGGCAAGGAGCTCGGTGCTGCCACCAGGTAGAAACAAGGTGCCAGGCCAGATAAAACAAGATGGAGGGCCTGATTCAGCCCGTGGGTCTTGTGTTTGCCACCTGTGCTCTAAAATGTGTTTGATATTTCCATATTTTTCCATTTTGTATTTCTTTGTACCTTTGAATCACAAATCAGTCAGTACCATTTAAAAATATACCAATAGTATTTTATAGACATAAATTTGAATGACAATAAAAATAAACTTAAATGTTGCCCTAGGAAAAATTATGTATCATAATTTACAGGCTATTTAAATATTTCACAAGTTAAGGTGAAAGACTCAACCATAAAAAAACCTTTGCCTTAGTATGCTCTTTTATTAAACCATTAGTGGTCCCAAGTTAAAGAATCTATGTTTCGGCAATAGTTATATTGAGCCATTTTTTTTTTCCATCACCATTTATTCCCCTTATATCCTCTTCCACCTCCACCCACCCCCTTCTCCTTCACAAACCTCATACTGTTGTTTGTGTTCATGAGTTCTTTCTTAAAAATATTTATTATCTAATATTCCATTCACTACTTAACTGAATGAAAAAAAAACTGACATTTTTCCAGGAGGAAATATAAGTTGTTCAAAGTCATATAGCTATTAAGTGGTGAATACAAAATTTAAACAGATTTGCCAGATTTAAAAGTCTTTTCTATTCTCACAATGAAAGGATGCCTACTTTTGGAAAATATACCTCAAGGCCAAATTTCTTGCAATATCAGCATTTAATTTAATTACAAAATATTTACCTGGGTTTCAATGAAAGAGATGAAATATTTTTCAGAATAAAAAATAAATAGATGGGTGCTTCTATTGGAAATGTTAGCTATGCTACAAAGAAAAAGTTATTAATATGTATAATAGTTCAGCAAGTAATTGTTCCCCTGGTAACAATATTAATAATTAGGAGATTCTCCAAGATGGCAGCCTAGATAAAAATGCCTCACCTCCTCACACAATCACATCAAAATTACAATTAAACTATGGAACAACCATCACTCAGAACCATCAGAAATCGAGCTGAATGGAAGTCCTACAACTAGGGAATTAAAGAAGGAACCACATTCATCCAGACTGATAGAAGAAGCAAAGATATGGGGACACAGAAAAGGTTGGCCCTACACCCATGTGTGGTAGATAAAAATCAGGAGGGATATTTCAGGAGTGAAGTGTCCCAGCCTCACACCAGGCTCCGCAGGGTTCCAGTGCCAGGTAGATAAGTCCCCATAATTTCTGTCTGTAAAAACTAGTGGGGATGGAGTGAGTGAAAGAAACTTCTGGATTCCTAAGCAGTTCTTCTTAAAGGACCCAGACTTACTCAGACTCACTCCCTCTGAGCTTCCATACCAGAGAAGCAGTTTGAAAAGTACCAGTGGCATATGGAGAGGAAGTGAAGTGTCTGGCATCAGGGTGAGAGCTGGTGGATGGCTTTCTCCCAGGCAGAACTGCTGGCAGAGGCTGTTATTTCTCTTCTGAGCCCTCACTCCACGTAATGGCAGGTACCATATCTGTGACTCCATCAACCTGGTTCACACAGTTTGCCCCACCCTGGCAATTCCCTGAAGCTCCACCCCATCCAACTTATTGGCCCACCCAAACTGGTAATAGTAGCTTCTCCCTAAGAATGGCTGGCCTTGGCTCATGCTTCAGATTTTCCTAAATCCTCTCAGACATGCCACAGCTGGCCTCAGCAAGCCCCCATACGTCTTAGTAAGTGGTCCCAGGTCTGCCAGCAGCAAATGGCCTTGGTTCGCAGCCTGGCCGCACTTGGACAACTCCAACTATAGCACAAGGAGCGACCATCTGAAGATCACTTTATATGTTATTCCAAGTGGCCTCAGATAGAACACAGGTGGTAGCTGACCTATGCTTGCACCTCCTGGGAACCCCAGAGCCTGTGCACCCAGTAGACAGCTACAGACTACCACCTCCACAAGCAAAACACTCAAGGGATGGACTCTGGGCACCAGACCCCTGCTTAAGTAAGTCCTGCTCTGTGGAGTGGGCCCTGGCACAGTTTATCTTCCATGGAGGGCAGAGATTGGTGTTCAGTTGTCACAGCTGGTCCTTGCAGGTCACTGGCCTGGGTAAATCCCTCCCATTGACTTGCCAACATCAATCAAGTCTCAACTATGAGAAGAGAGTGTGCTCAGCCACACAAATGGTGCATCTCAAGTACCCAGCTTGGGAGATAGGGGAGGCTGTGCCACTGGACCCCACAGGACACCTATTATCAAGACAGAGAGTCATAGCAGCTCTACTTAACACATAAAAACAAACACAAGGAGGCTGCCAACATGAGTAGACAAAAAAACATGGCCCAAATGAAAGAATGGAAGAAAATTCCAGAAAACGAACCATACAAAATGGAGATAAGCAGTCTATCAGATGCAGAGTTCAAAACACTGATTATAAGGATGCTGAATGAACTTATAAGGATGCCCAACAGCATAAAAAGGATCCAGTCAGAAATGAAGGATACACTAATTGAAATAAAGAACAATTTACTGGTAATCACCAGTAGAGTGGACAAAGCTGAGAATCAAATGAATGATTTGGAACATAAGGAAGCAAAAAACAACCAATCAGAACAGCAAGAAGAAAAATGAATCCAAAAAAATGAGGATAGTGTGAGGAACCTCTGGGACAACTTGAAGCATACCAACATTCACATCATAGGGGTTCCAGAAGAAGAAAGAGCGAAATTTGGAAACCTGTTTGAAAAAATAATGAAAGAGAGGGGGGAGGGAGATGGGTTCAGCTGGGGTGGGGTGGAGGGACGGGGAGAAAAGGCATACAACTGTAATTGAATAACAATAAAAAAAAATTTAAAAAAAAAGAAAAAATAATGAAAGAAAAATTCCCTAATTTGGTGAAGGAAATAGACATGCAAGTCCAGGAAACACAGAGAATACCAAACATGATGGATGTAAAGAGGCCCAAGACAAGACACATCACAATTAAAATGACAAAGGTTAAAGATAAAGACAGACTCTTAAAAGCAGCAAGAGAAAAGTGGTTCATTACCTACAGGGGAATTCCCATAGGACTGTCAGCTCATTTCTCAAAAGGAACTTTGCAGGTAAAAGGGATTGGGGAGAAATATTCAAAATGATGAAAAGCAAGGATCTACACCCAAAATTCCTCTACCCAGCAAGTCTATTATTTAGAACCACAGGACAGATAAGAGCTTCCCAGAAAAGAAAAAATTAAAGGAATTCATCATTACTAAACCGTTATTATATGAAATGTTAAAGGTACTTATTTAAAAAAAGAAGGTCAAAACTATGAACAATAAAATGGCAATAAATACATATATATCAATAATTGAATCTAAAAATCAAACTAAGCAAACACGCAGAACAGAAACAGAAGCATACATACAGGGCACATTTTGATTGTTTCCAGAAGGATGGGGGTTCTGAGGGAATACATGAAAGGGTGAAGAGATTAAGAAGTACAAATTGGTAGGTATAGAATAACCATGGGGATGTAAAGCACAGTATAGGAAATGGAGTAGCCAAAAAATTTATGTGCATGACCCATGGACAGGAACAATGGTGTGGGGGTTGCCTGAGGGTGTGGCAGGTTTGGGTAGAGGGGGTCAGAGGGGGAAAAAATCAGGTCAACTGTAGTAGCATAATCAATGAAATACAATAAAAAATTATGATATATAAGGCCCTTTATTTGTCACAATCACTATTCTAATTGTTTCAGGTGTGTTAATTCATTTAATCATTACTCTTCCAAAACAGAAATTATTATCTCTTTTTGAAAATCAGATATTCAAAAGTGATTAAAGGTCAAAAGAGATAAGGTCAGGGAAAAAGAAATAAATGAGACCAGGAAGAAAAATTGTCCTCAGCAGTGGGAGCAGCAGGACAGAAAACTTCAGAGATAAGAGACGGCAAATGAAACACTTTTAATGTGACCTGGCTGCAGTTAGTTCTGTACTAGTGTGTCTGTGCATGCTATGTGTGTTTTGAAGATGGGGAGCGGGGGCAGAGATAGTAAGTGATAAGTAATAAGCCTAGAATACTGGACAGGGGCCATAATGTTTTGGTTTTTATAATACATTTAATTGTTTTTATATAATGCAAAATGTCATTTGAATATTGTCAACCTTTTAGTAAATTTATCCTATAAAATCACACAATGTGAAAAATATTATTTGGTTTGGGGGAAACAGAATTAAAATTTATAAAAACATTTTTATCTTCACTTAAACCCTAATCCATTTGAGAAAGTATCTTTAATATAATTGTATTGCTGAATCACAAAAATGGAAATTACGTTAACAGCAGGATGTTATCTTTTATCGAGGGCAAACAGCAGGGTTGCTGCTAATGAGAGCATCATCAACTTATCAGCAAAAGGTCAGCCTGAAGAGCTCTCTACCCAATGTACCTCTAAGTAGTTTTTCTTTCTCTTGATGGCATATCACACTGACAAGTTAGACTTAAATGTGGCTATATTATTGTGAATCAATCTCTATTTTCATAAGAAATATATAATTTTAAGATATCCATTGAAGCTGGTACACATTCAGAAGTCAATTCAGAAGAAATTCAGAAGTCAATCTCTTTCCCTAAAAGGCATATTACAGTTATTTTGGTGAGTTTTTTTGTTGTTGCTGTTATTTTTTTTATATTATATTTAGGTGGGTCCTCCATTCAAGAATTTGGAAAGCATAAAGGCATTTTAAACAATGCGTTAGGGCATGGGTTGGGATAAAGATAGGCCTTCGTACAGACTGATCTGATTCATTTCCTTATTTTATTACTTTTATGCTTTACAAAAGAAAGGTAATACAGTAATCAAAATAACAGTATAGAGTTCATTGTGAGCTTATTTCTTTCATACACTGGTCCATGTGTTTTATAAGCATCTTTTATTTTATATTCAAAGTTAGCTTATAACAATTATAATGGTTAATTTTCATTTGCTTTTCTGCAGATTTTTGAGGACTATCTTGGAGCCCTTAAGAGTTCACTGAATATTTGGTTAGAAATGCTGTACTAAATTCTTTTATTAGACTTAACACTTGGAATATAAGGAAATAGGAAACAGTTGATTGTCTCACCTGAAAGCCTGTGATATAGAGAAAATATGACAATATTTACTCAAATTGACAACAATAAAATTAACCACTAATTCTCTAGTAGGGTCTGGGAGAGAGAGGATGGATTCCAGCTTTCTCATTTTCCCAAACTGGATTTTTGTATTGATTGTGTGTTGAAAAGAATGAACCCAAAGAATTGGTCAAATGGTTAACAAAAGAAGCCTAAACTAATTCAAACCTCCTTCAAACTTCATTTTTTTCTAGTGTTGTGATGGTTAATTCTATTGGTAAACTTGGGTTAGCCATGGAACCCAGACCAAACATTTAGTAGAATACTAATTGATAAGTAGTTTTTAAGTGTTTTTATTTTTTTAGATGAGATTAACAGTTATATCAGTAGACATTGATTAAAGCAGATTACCCTCCATAAAGTGGGTGGACTGCATTCAATCAAAGGTCTTAAATAGAAAAAGACTGATGTCTCTCTTTATAAATTATTTTTATTAAAGCATAGTTGGCTTACAATATCATATAAGTTTCAGGTGTACAACATGGTGATTCTACGTTGATATGCCTTACATGTGATTCATCAATTCCATTTCTGTGTGTTTATCAAAATGAAATGAAATTACTATTTAAAAAAATACCTGGATCCAAAGTTCATCACTCTATTATTTACAATAGTCAAACATGGACATAATCTGTGTCCATCAATGGATAAATGGGTAAAGAAAATGTGGCATACATATAATATTCATGTTATATATAAATGTCACATATATATGGCATTCATATATATGTGTATACATATATGTACGTGAATGTTATTTAGCCATAAAAAAAACAAAGAAGTCCCATCATTTGCAACAACATGGATAGACTTTACACTGGGCACATTATGCTTAGTGAAATAAGAGAGAGAAACACACTGTATAGTATCACTTACATGTGCATGTAAAAAATAGACCTCATAGATAGAGAACAGATTTGCGGTTATCAAGGGCAGGACTGTGTGGAATGGGTAAACTGTGTAAAGGTGGTCTAAAGGTACAGACTGTAAGTCCAGGGGATTTATTGCGATGGCAACTACAGTTAGAAATACTGTATTGTATCTCTGAAAGCTGCTGAGAGAGTAGGTCTTAAAAATTCTTGTAAAAGAAAACTGTGTGGTGATGAATGGTAACTAAATTTGCTGTGGTAATCATTTATATATGTATATATAATTAATATATAATCACTATGTTTTATACCTAAATTAATATAATTTTATATGTACATTACTCTCAATTAATAAAAAACCTAAAAATGGAATACTAAAGAGAGAGAATAAGAAAATTGTAAAAATATTGGTAAAAATATTATTAACTATGTTTATGTTAAGGAATCTTCCTAAAACACTATTTATAATCCTCAAAATAATACCACAAGGTACATATGCTTATTCAGAAAAAACACACTCAACATCATAAAATGATCATGATGTTTTTCATAGTGGCTCCACCAATTTCCATTTCTTCCCACAAGGCACCAGGGTTCTCTGCACATCCTCACAACATGTGTTTTTGCTTTGTGGTGATAACCATCCTTCCAGCCGTGGGTGATATCTCATTGCATTTCCCTGTTTATTAATGAGGTTGAACACTTTTTAGGTACCTGTTGGCCATTTGTGTGTCTTCTTTGGAAAAATGTCTATTTAGATCCTCTATCCCTGTTTAAATTGATTTGTTTGTTTTTCTGCTAGTAACTTGTATAAGTTCTTTGTCTATTTTGGATATTAACCCTGTGTTAGTCATATAATTGGCAATTATTTCATTTTATTGATGGTTTCCGGTGCTGTAGAGAAGTTTATTTTGATGCAATTCCATTTATTTGTTTTTGTTTTTGATGCCTTTGCCTTTGGCGTCATATCAAAATAGTTATTGCCAAAACTGATGTCAAGAAGCTTGCCCTGGCCCAGGCTGGTGCAGCTCAGGGGATTGAGCACGGGCTGTGAACCAAAGGGTCGCTGGTTTGATTCCTAGTCAGGGCACATGCCTAGGTTGCTGGCCAGGTCACCATGAGGCGGCATGTGAGAGGCAACCACACATTAATATTTCTCTCCCTGTCTTTCTCCCTCCCTTCCCCTCTCTCTAAAAACAAATAAATAAAATCTTTAAAAAAAAGCTTACCCTGTATGTTCACTTCTAGAGGTTTTATGGTTTCAGGTTTCAGGTTTCAGGTTTATATTTGTAGAAAAACATTAAGTAATATATTACTGAAAATTAAATGTTTCTTTTTAAATTTTGTACCTAAGTTTTAGACTGATTAGTCAATATTGATGAGTATGTCATATAAAAGGAAGCATATATCCAGCTCCTTAAGTTATAGATCTTAGTTCTGGGGTATATGTCAAAGATTTCACCTTAGTGAGAGGTATTTAACCATTTAGAGATTACTGTGTGGAAGTAGAGATACAGAAAACTGCATTTCTCAGAGCCTGTGCCATACATTTTCTTAAAATAAATAAGATGATCGAAGTAGACAATAATAATTCAACTTCGGTAAAGTGAGGATTGTCATCACATTTTTACTACAAAGAAGGTTTTTTGGTTTTGTTTTGGGTTTTTTTTGTGGTTCAAATACTGTTGTCTCCATTTTCCTGCCACCACCTTTATACATGTTCCTTAATGACCCTTCCCCTTTTTCTACCGGTTATCTTCTCTCCCCTAACCTCTGGTCACTGTCGGTTTGTTATTTATTTCAGTGACTCTGGTTATATTTTGCTTGGTTGTTTTGTTGATTAGGTTCCACTTATAAGTGAGGTCGTATGATATTTGTCTTTCACTGACTGGCTTATTTCACTTATACTGTCACGAAGGGTAGGAGCTCCTTCTTTCTTTCTGCCTCATAGTATTCTAGTATTCCACTGTGTAAATGTACCATAGTTTGTTGATCCACTCATTTTATTACATCAATTATACAATAATTCAATCTTTAATCTGTGACCTCTTTGTACCAATGATAACATTTACCCTAATACATTTTTGTCAACCACTTAATATCCTGTAATTGTTTAATCATATGACCCCAGAAAAAGAATTTACAACTGGGAAAGCTTAGGGTAATTAAAATTGAAAAAACTGTCTCTGATATAATCTATTATACTGCTAATATAAGTGTCTCAGCAGTTTGGCTGCTACAACAAATATTACAGACCAGATGGCATGTAAACAACAAAAATATATTCCTCAGTTCCAGAATCTGAAAATCTGAGACCAAGGTGTCAGCATGGTCCGTAAGGACCCTCTTCCAGGCAACAGACTTCTCATTGTGTCTTCACATGGTGGAAGAGGCTAGGAGCTTGTGGAGCTTTTTTAATAAGGGCACTAATCCCATTTGTGAGGGCTCTACCTCATGACCTAAGCACCTTCCCAAGGCTGCACTTCCTACTACCATCAGATTGGGCATTAGGATTACAAATTATAAATTTTCAGAGGACACCAGCACTCAGACCACAGAGGTAGGTGTAACTCTGATGCAGGTATCAAGACCCACGCATGTGACTGCCAGATGCTTAAATTCTCTCAAGTATGCTCTCTGACCTAACTCACGTTAGCTGTATAAAATCGGAAAATATGCTGGAAAAAGTTATTGAAAGGAATGGTCAAATAACTGATGAACACAATTTTTTAATATTTCTCTGGTTTGTACTCCCCCCACCCACCCAGTAAATGACAGCATCCTCCCTTGTGAGCAGGGAGAACTTAACTCCTCAGCTCTGGGTTTGGACATGTGTGTGCTTTGGTCAAGAATCTGAAGCAGAAATAAAAGTTTTAATCCTAAACTTTAGCAGATTTTTTGTGAGTTGAATTCCATTACAATTTTGCTGTCCTGGGAGGATGTGAGATGCATAGGAAAGAGCTTAGTTAGCCGTCTTCTCAGGATAGGTCAGCTAAGCAGAATAACTCAGCTTTTCCCATTCAGTTTATTCTCCAAATTATTAATAGTCCTATCTAGTAATGCTTGTGCCTCAGGTAATATAGCATATCACTGGCTTTTCAAAAGTGTACAATAGTGACATACAGATCTAGCCAAACATTAAGGAACTGGTATTTCTATATGCAATCCCACATAAACAAATAGTGCTGAACAGTTGGATCTACTTCACTCTTTTGCCTACAGGAAGAGACATAATCAGCTTTTTGTTGTTGTTTTTGTTCCAAAGTAACCGCTCTAAATACATACATACATACATACATACATACATATGTACATACATAATTTTTGGAAAGGCTCTACTACTAGCACAGATTAGGTACTACGTCTGCTTCCATTTTTGGAACACACATCACTTAGATATGCTTTGTAGATGAGTGTTTTGATCTCTAGCCAGGATATCAGGAAGCTTTTCAAAGATATATAGCTCTTCATAATTTTATTGTAAACATCATTACCTTTTTTTTTAACTTATGTGAAGATTTCTGTCCTTTTACAGTTCATAAGAGAAAAGCAAACATTTAAACCTCCCACCTATGGCAATAATTTCTACCTAGAAAGTGTCAACTCATTTTTAAACTGTTTTATGTATATGCCGAAATTAGTTATTTTATAGTGCTTAGGTACAATTTAGATATGATTTTTCATAATGCTGCTCACTTGTTCACTAAAACAGACTTCATATATTTATATTGAGTTTGCCTTCTTTCCTAATTTTTTCTTGTTTAAAGGACAATGTTTACTATGATTTAGATTAGACTTCCAATTATATTTTGCTGAAATAAAGGATGTATGATATATGCAACACCAGATACTTGTTTTAATGGAAACAATAATGCTGGTTATATTTATAATCTTCAGCAACTTTGACTATATATTAAATAAATAAAAACAGCAGCTAACCGGAAACAAATTCTCAGTAACCAAATAGAACTCGGTTCCACAAATGCATAATGAATACCTATTATCTGCCAGGCACTACTTTAGGTCATCAATCAATAAAAAAAAGTTTCTCCTTTCCTGAATATTATAATCTGATGGAAATTGCTGTAATTAGCATGTGATTGTTTTATAATTAATTAATGAATTAATTACCCAATTAATTAAGTTCCACAAGGTCTTATTTAACATGTACTCTGTGTGATGTTGCTTTTGAAAACAGAACATGGCCACATGCAGTACTTTGATTTGGGATTTGGAAAACAGAGGCAGTAAATGAACAACAATTAAGCAAGACTGTGTAGGTTGTGATCAGTGTTCTGTTCTGTTTTCAGAGAGAGGAGGAATTAGAAGTCGCATACAGGGTGAACTTTTGGGGTCTCTTTAAAGCAATGTCATTGCACTAAGAACTGAGAGATGAGGATGAGCAGAACATATGGAAACTTGGAAGAATATTTCAGCAAAAAACAGCATAGAAAATAAATAAATCATAAATATGTGAATTGATTTCCAAACACATGAGTAATTAAGGAAGTATAAGTTTAGCAAAAATGAGGTATAATTTTATACATTAGCTTGGCAAATATTTTAAGTGAACAATATTTAAAGAACTGAGAACCCTTGTTCACTGCTTGAGAAAGTTAGAGATAAGCAGAGACCAGTTAAGAAATATTCACCAAATACAAAGGTGTCAGCATTTTCTCTTCTACAGACACTAGAGAAATGTTTACATATTTGTATAGATATTGGCAGATTCATAGGGTTTAATTGCTGTATGATAGATACAAAATGACAATTCTGACAAAGCTACAGTTCATTGCAGGGAAAGGTTACCATACAGTGATGGCATTAAAGCAAGGGTGTACTCACAACCATGTTTGAGACAAACAAGGTATGCCATGGGCAATGAGGAGGGAAGGATAATGATGGATGTGGAGTGATGAACCTAGAGTGATGGCTAGAACAAGATTTTCCTGGATCAGCGCTAAGAAATACAAGGTAGGGCCATTTAATATTTTAACTAGAGCCCATTGATAATCAGATTTGTGTGGAGACTCCAAGAAGAAACAGCTCCTACAGAACCTCTAACTTCCTATTGCAGAAAATACTGCTCATACCCTTCTGGAGTAGTGACAAGCAAGTAGGTTTGCTTAGTAACTAACAGCCAGATATTTAGAAACAAATAGGAGAAAACTTTACAAAGACAACTTTAGGTTGTCTTTGAGCTTGAGACCTTTAGAAAACTAAACTTTCTGAACTTCAAAATTTTAATTTGAAAAATAATGCCTAGCACATGTACTAGAAAGACTGTTTAATGTAACAATTTATGTAAAGTGCTCAAGAGAATGCCAATAATATAGCAAAACTCAATAAATGTATATTATTACTGCATGTTAATAATAAGGATAATCACAGGTATTCTCTTATCACTGGTGCAGTAGAACTAGGATTGATATTCTGAAGAAAGTCCTGTGATCATGTATTATAAACTCCACAACATACCTATAAGTAGCTGAATCCCAGATATTTAAGAAATTTGTCCTCAAAGTCTCAAGGATTTGTGGTCGCAAAGCTTCAGTTCCGTGGGCAAAGCGAGGGAAAAGAAAGCTGGAAGTTATGGGTGCGGCCACAGACCAAGTTGGCACACATTGGTTGTCTAAGGGTGACTGCCGAGGTGAGTAGGCCTCGCAAGTGGGGGGTTTCCTCTTGTGTAGAATGACTCACCTGATGTGAGATTTTTGAGATTGAGGTGTAGTATAACTCACTATTAGTGGCGTGTATCTGACTGGCCAACACGACTTATATTTTCAAAGGTTGTGCTAGGGTTCAATGTCAACAAAAGTGTGAGATGTAAAGAAAGAAGCAGCTTTGTCTCATTGTTTAATAACTTTCTTTTATGAGTGTTATGCAGCTAGGCGGTTTAAATTGTGAAGAGTTTTATTTTTCTTTATTTTGTATTTTTGGTTTGTGAGATTTGGTGTTATGGGAAATAAAAAAGATTCCATGAAGGGAAGAAGCATAGAATTGCAGATACAAGGGGGTTAGGCCTATGATTAGTTTTGGGTCTTGGAAGAACAGAGGTTGTGTATATTAACATAGTCGTTATATTGAGTTACCCTGTCTGCTGACAGTTACATAAAATTGATGGGAGTTTCATTTGACATACAGGAAACCTGATTCCCTTCTGTTCTCTAAGGACTTTTGATAGGATTGGGGTGGGGGCAGGGACTGTGTTTCTTCTGGTCACCCCTGGTTCTCTGGCTCTAAGTGTCTGTTTCCTCTCTTGAGGGCTGTTCTCCTCTAGACAGAGCCCGAATATATTTAAGCTCCAAATGCCCATCTACATTGTTCAAGACTCTTCCTGCTTGTAGTATCTCTTTTTTCCCAACTCTGTCATTTTTGCTTTATCCCTACTTTGGAAAAGGAAAATGAGATCTGTCACTGGTAAATTTCTATTGCTTAGTAAATACTCAAATACTTGCCGAACATCTGGCAGAAAGAGTATCTGATAATTTGCCACCAAAAGCAAGAATTACAACCAAAAGTAAGCTGCTTAAGGTACTGTGCAATATTAAACTCACTCTCCTGGAAAGAAATGACACTGCTTGTTACTTTATTGATGCAGTGACAGAGTGATGATGTGTAACAAGTGATCGCAGTTGAAAGCATTCGGGTAGGCATGCAATGGTAGTGGAGAGCCGTGGACAGACATTATGAGAAGCAACGATCACTAAAGAATCATAAGTGTTAAAAAGAGGACGACAAGTGGACATGAGGAGGAATCAGTTCCTTCAAGATGTCTGGGAATCAGTGTCAGGAAGATAAACAGCAGCTTATGAATGTAGCAGATGGAAAGAAGCCTCTTAGATTATATTTGGCAAGGAAGGGGCTTTCACTTGGTTATCACGTCTGCAAATTTGAGATTAGAAATGATAGTTTAAATCTGTGGATCAAACATACATTAACTAATGACAGTGCTATTGAAAAAAATCTGAGAAATTTTTATTTAAGAATATTGGCAATTTAAAATTTGATTACTAGAAGTTAAGAAAAAAATAACAAAGGAGCTGGAAGACAAAATTGAGGCTATCTCCCAGAATATAAAGAAAAATACTTAGTTTGAATAAAAATCAAAGGTCTTCAGAAATACATCCGGAAAATCTAATAGACATTCTAGAGAAAAGAGAAATGGATGATGGAAATAAATAGTAGCCACCCTTTCCCACCTTCCCTACACAGTTATCTTTTGGCTAGAAGATTGTTGATGAAATTAAATAAATTAAATAAAATTAAATTAAATTGAAATATAACTCTTTACATATAATATAAACTCTGTTTCTAACCTTGTTTTTCAAGTAACTAGCTTACATATTTCATTTTCCTGCCTGATATGTAAGGATTTGAGTGTGAAAAGTCAGGTGTAGTAGATCATCTATGCTGTTGATTTTGGATAGATTCAATGCATATTAAGACCCCTTAATGCACCAATTTACTTGTGTTATTCTCTATAAAATGTCTAATTGTATCAAATGATATTTCAGCATCTATTAATATGATCTATACTTGTTTTTTCTTTTAAACTATTCCTTCAGAAAATCATATAAATATGCATCTTAATATGCATCAGAATATATATTCTTAGAATAAACTTTATTTTAACCTCATATTTTAATTTTATTCTTTCAAATATTTATAATTATTTCTTTCTATTTATATTCATAAATAAAATTGACCTTTATTTTCTTTGGGATATCCTGGTTAATGTTCTCTACAAGGTATTCAAAAATGAATTGAAAAGGTCTTTCTTTTCTATAACCTGGAGTAAGTTATTTTTGGAATTTTTACACTTTTCATAATTATATAGTTTTCCTTATTATTAACAAATTTCTTTGTTTTAAATCTTATCTCATGATGTGGAGTACAGGCCCATTTTCCATATTACTTTCAGTTATTGAAACTACCTGTGTACATGTGTCTAACTGTATCTATGTCAATAGCTATACCCATGTCTATAGAAAATAGAAGTATGATAACCTGGATTTTTAGTTTTGAAAGATTGCCTAAGTTTGCTTTAATTATCAAGGTTCAATCGTATATCACAACCTGTCTATATATAGGCATTTGTTTGTTTATTTTGGTTAGAGCTGATTGTAGCTGTGTGGACGGACTCTTTATCTTGAATTGTTGAAGCTTTCTTCATTTATACATTCATTCAATTCACTCAGATTATATTTATTTTACAACTATATGTACAAGAAACTTTCCTAGGTGTTTCAAATACAGTTGAGAAATAAATCCATGATTTCATGGAGTTAACATTCACCTTGAAGCAAACAGAACCTAATAGGTCAATGTATATTATATAAAGGTGTTAGGTGCTTTGAGGAAGAATGAAGCTGTTTAATAGCATAGGTGGAGTGAGGCACTATTTCACATAAGGAAACATTTGGGCAGAGATATGAATAAAGTAATGACAGATTCAAACACATTAGGGAGAAAAATTCAAACCATAGGAAATATATATAAATATAAAAGCTGAGTGTTGAAAGTAGGCTTGGCATATTCAGGGATGTGGAAGGAGACCAATGATTGGTGCTGAGATGGTGAAGAGACACAAGGTACGATAGGAAACAAAAGAGGTGATGGGAATGATCAGGCAGGAACTGGTACACCAGGGTGGGGCCTGAGTGATCTGGGGACCAGTGGGAGGGCTTTTACCAGGATGCTGATATGATGTATTGTGTGTATTTATTTCAAAATGATCACCGCTATGCTGAGAACAGCCATGCCATAAATCAACATGAAGAAAATTGATAGTTAAGAAGAGTGTAATTCTAAAATAATGTGCTAACCAGTGGTTTGTCCAATTAAACACTTGTTTCATATTCAATCTGTTCAACAGAAAGCTAGAGAATATAAACCACCTTCTATCCATCCTTTAATTAATATTAGGAAATAGCTTATAATGTTTTACTTCTATAACTTAGTGAAAGGTAAACAGCTATTGGTAATATTTTGAAAAGTTGAGGTGAAGGACATTTACCAATATGTTTTGGTTTTAATTATTATAAAATAATCAATGTAACAAGCACATCTTCCAAATCTAAAAAATGTTCCTTTTCTATACATTTATCCGTTTTCTGGCTTAGAGGAAACTTTGTGAAAGCTTTTTAATTTATATTTACTGGTATTCTTTCTCCCCATTTCCTTATTTAAAATTTATCTATACCAAATCTGTTTTAATGGCTTTATTGTAGAACTGCCTCAATCGATCTTGAGTGTCCCATAGTGAAAATAAGTAGGCACATAACATAGGTACAATGCTGTCAGCTATGATTTACCAGGCACAACGAATTGAATAGACCATTACCTTTCCTCTCAGTCTTCTACTGTTTAGTAGAAAAGAGAATATAGAATAGATATTTACAGTATGTGTACAAAGAAAAATATAAGATATGAGACTTCTTTGACTAGTTGTGGAGATATTGAGATGGTCCTTCCTTTAAAATGGATATATGTTTGGTACTTTTCAATAAAATCCATTTATATCTTTTGCTAAATATAGAATATTTCTTCAGGAGGAATATATATGTCACACATGTACAAAATATGAATATATTAGCAAACCGCTCTTTAAATGGACATATTTGTTAATAAAATTATATTGAATGCTTGTTTTATTGGCTTAATTACAGGTTATGAGTGTCTATTATCAAGGTAAATTATCTCAGCCCTGACTGGTGTGGCTCAGTGGATTAAGTGCTGGACTTCGAACCAAAGGGTTCAGTTCCCAGTCAGGGCACATGCCTGGGTCCTGGGCCAGATCCCCAGTAGAGGGTGCAGGAGAGGCAACCACACATTGATGTTTATTTCCCTCTCTTTCTCCCTCCCTTCCCCCTTTCTAAAAATAAATAAATACAATATTAAAACCAAAAAAAAACCCTGAGCTAAGACATGAAAAAGAGATAAAAATCTCACCAAATTTCTATTTGAATAAGGAAAGATATTGTTCATCAATGGAAAAATGTCAAAAAATTCCTAGTGATAGAGAGGTTACTTAATGACTAAAATATAAAAAGAAGATCTAAGAAAGTAACTTTTAACAAATTGAATTGCTTGTAATACTATTTGTTCTAAATCACACAGGCAAAGATAACCATGGATAATATATACAACTAAGAAAATCAGAGAAGTTTTGTAGTACTTTCAAAACAAATTCTTTAGGGCTTGTACTCCATTGCAAATTAATTCTTTTTTTTCCTTTTAAACTGTTCTTGGTTGTTTATTTTCTTTTCAAAGAAAACCTGAGCCAAAGCTCTTGAAAAATCTACAGTGTTTAGTGTCTACATATTAATTTGTGTTTACTTGGTGCCATTCCTAAAAATAATATGACATTTTTTTAAATAAAACAAATCTGAGGGTAAGAGGAATCTCTTACATAAAGAAGACCATTATTACATTTTTGTTTCTGTTTGTTTGTTTTAAAATGCATGTTTATCTGCTTGCTTTTATTTGTATAAGAGTATATACTGTTTGAGTTTTATATTTGACTTCGTAGCCACGTGGCTTTGTAAGACCACCCAGAAGACACATAGCTATACCACACTTGGGATTGTTTTAAAGTTAAACAGCAATGTGGAAAAGGAGGATTTATTATTTATCTATCCAGGGAAGTTGTACCACCATTTTCCCAAAATCAAAATAATAAGAATGAGCACTAATTATCAGTTTTTCATAATTTAAGCATAGAGCTAAACATACATGCTTGAAATTTATAACCCCTCTTAATATCTCAACTAAGTAATACTACCATTATATCCATTTTACCAATAAGGATAGTGAGGCACAAAGAGAATGTGTAATTTTCCAAAGATCACATAATATTTAAGAGGCATACATTGTATTCCACTAACTGTTTTTCATGGTAGTGTAGTTGTTTTTCATTTTGAATAAAATCATAACCTTCCCTGAGTACTCGTGGCTCTGTTCTTTTACCCATGTGTTCATACTTTTTAGAACAGAGGATCTCTGTTCCAAAGCTGGCTGCCATGGCCATTTATCTGCCCTGTAGTGGTGCCTTAGCATTCTTCACCGAGTCATCGCAGAGCTGCTGACTTCCCTCAGATCTGGTCCCCATTTTTTTGTTAAACTCTTACAATGGCTTCTGGTCTACTGTGTGAAGTAGGGAATGACAGCTTTATTTCGCCCAATATATTAGGTACAGGCCAAAGATCTTTAGAAGAAGAGAAATACTTGAGTCTGTCATCTAAATTTAAATGTAGGCTTTTTGATAGACCTCTTTAAGTAGAAGACAGTTTTAGTAGATTATTATTGATTTTTAAAGATCTCCTGTGTTAAGGTGGCAGAAGAATGACCTAAATGGTGGGAAACGATGGAAGCATTGGGCTTTGGGGATTTGGTCACAAGCCCAGCCATTATTTTGTGATAGGGATTACTAGATATGGTACCTAATGCAGGGACTCTGTGATTATCCATAAAGGGAAAAAAATAGCTATTAACCAATTATTTAAATATCCAGTTCAATATCCAAGGTGTTTGTATTAGCAATAGAGTAAAGCTGCTCAGAAGTGAATGTATCAAGAAGGAAGCACTCATAATCATTTGTGAATGATGTTTAAAAGCCAAGTAAGTGATATGCAAATTTATCCCTTGAATGTAGTACAAGTTAGAGATAATGTTAGTGAAAACTGAGTAGTACAAGGCATCAGGTAAGGTAGGTGGGAGGCAAGGGTATGATGACAGCAGTTGCCAAAAACACTTCACCAAGTATACGATAGATAAGAAAAATGGGTTAGGTATGTAGCTGACAAGAAATGAAGGATTACCAAGTTTTTATTTATAAATTTGTCATTATTTAATAGGAGAAATTTGAGCATATCTATAAGAACATGAAATTTTTTACAATGTTAAATGGGAAGATAAATTGCAGAAGGCGATATTCAACAGAATAAAATTCATATAAATCTTTGTGTGTGGTTTAATTATTTTTCTTTTTTTAAATATATATTTATTGATTATTATACTACAGTTGTCCCATTTTGCCCTCTTTATTCCCATCCACCCTGCACACTGCCTCCCACCCACATTCCCCACCTTTAGTTCATGTCCATGAGTCATACATATAAGTTCTTTGGCTTCTACATTTCCTCTACTATTCTTAACAGCATCCCCCACCCCCCCCTGTCTATTTTCTACCTACCATTTACGCTACTTATTCCCTGTACCATTTCCTCCTCTCTCCCCCTCACACTCCCTGCTGATGACCCTCCAAATGATCTCCATTTCTGTGATTCTGTTTCTATTCTAGTTGTTTGCTTAGTTTGTTTTTGTTTTTGTTTTGTTTTTTAGATTTGGTTGTTAATAGTTGTGTTTGTTGTCATTATACTGTTCATATTTTTATCTTCTTTTTCTTAGATAGTCCCTTTAACATTTCATATAATAAGGGATTGGTGATGATGAACTCCTCTAACTTGACCCTATCTGGGAAGCACTCTATCTGCCCTTCCATTCTAAATGATAGCTTTGCTAGATAGAGTAATCTTGGATGTAGGTCCTTGCCTTTCCTGATTTGGAATACTTTCCAGCCCTATCTTACTTGTAAAGTTTCTTTTGAGAAATCAGCTGATAGTCTAATGGGAACTCCTTTGTAATTGTCTCCTTTTCTCTTGCTGCTTTTAAGATTCTATAAGGGGAGAATCTTTAATCTTGGGTAATGTAATTATGATGTGCCTTGATGTGTGCTTCCTTGGCTCCAACCTCTTTGGGACTCTCTGAGCTTCCTGGACTTCATGGAAGTTTATTTCCTTTGCCAGGTTGGGGAAGTTCACCTTCATTATTTTTTCAAATAAGTTTTCAATTTCTTGCTCCTCCTTTTCTTCTGGAATCGCTATGGTTCGGACATTGTAATGTTTAAAGTTGTCCTGGAGGTTCCTAAGCCTCTCATCATATTTTTGAATTCTTGTTTCTTCATTCTGTTCTGGTTGAATGTTTATTTCATCCTTCTGGTGCAAACTATTGATTTGAGTCCCAGTTTCATTCCTGGCACTGTTGGTTCCCTGTTTATTTTCTTGTTTCACTCTTCATAGCCTTCATTTTTTTCTCTATTTGCAACATACTCAACCGATTCTGTGAGCATCCTGATCACCAATGTTTTGAACTGTGCATCTGATATGTTGGCTATCTCTTTATTGCTTAGTTATATTTTTTCTGGAGCTTTGATCTGTCCTTTCATTTGTTCCTTTTTTTTTTTTTTTGATTTAGCACACCTGTTATGTAGTAAGGGGCAGAGCCTTAGGTGTTCACCAGGGCAGGGCAACCCAAGTTGCTGTGTTGTGACATCCTATGTGGGGGAGGGGTCTGAGAGGGAACAATGCCACTTGCTGGGCTCTCTGCCGGCTTTCGGTCACTTCCTCTGCTACCCACAAGCAAATTGGGCTCTTCTGGTGCTGATTCCCAGGTGGGTAGATTTGTGTACATTCTAGGCCCCTGTGGGTCTCTCCAATGAACTCTCCTGTGAGGCTGGGAGTTTCTCCAGCTGCCTCAGCCCCCAAGGAGTTTTCAATCAGAGGTTTGAGGTTTTATTTCCCTGCACTGGAACCCTGGGTTATGTGGTCTGTCTCGCTCCCCAGTTATTCCTCCTGGTTTATCTGCACTTAAATGTTGGACTGCCCACTCTGACAGCTGTCACCTCACCTGTCCTGGTCTTCCAGCCACCACCTTGCCTTGAGTCCTCTCCACCTGGCTTCCTGTCTCTGCTTCTCCTACCATTCTGAATGAATGTTTCTTCTTTAACTCCCTGGATGTTGGACTTCCATAGTTCAATTTTCTGTCAGTTCTGGTTGTTTTTTGTTTTTAAATTTGTTGTTGTCCTTCTGTTGGTTGTGCGAGGAGGCACAGTGTGTCTACCTAAGCCTCCATCTTTGCCAGAAGTCCAAATTCATATACATCTTAAAGAATTAAAATATACCATATATTTTATGGATATAAAAAAATCTATTAAAAAATGGCAATTTAAGCCTGAAGTTCAGTTACATGGTCTCTTTTGAGTTAGAAGATTGAGCAGGGATACAAAGGTTATTTCATAAACTAAGTGTATGTACAGAGTTATTATGCAATTATCTATCCTGTGATTGGACTGGTAGTGAAGCTATATAGAAAACTGTTTGTGTATAAAATAGAAAGTATATAATTCATTATGTAAGATTTTTGAGTTGTGAAATAAAATTTAGTGGAGAAAATTTATCTATAGCTTTTACCTCTCTCATCTATAGACTTCACTCATACCTTTCCATTGGGGTAGGTGGGGACTAGAGACCGAAGCAAAATTATCCATCTTATTCCTTGACAAATTTACACAACCATGTTTAAAAATACGACCCAAAATAATTTTAAAAATTAACTAATTTTTAAGATTTAATTCCATTTTCTTTAGGATGTGCTAAAACTATTATTTTGCTGCATTGAAAATAATCTCTACCAAATGAATTAATTTGAGTCATACTCTAGAGAAGAATAATAGGTATTTAAAAATAATAACTGATGCTAGACCTAGATAGTTAGAAATTTCATGATGCAGGTTTGAAGCCTAGAACATTGTGATGATCAAAAATGATGTATTTGAAACTGTAGACAAAGAATTTGATGTCATATAGTGAAAGAAATGTTTCTCTTCATATCTATCATCTATTATCTACATCTATCTATCTATCTCTCTATCTCTTCTTTTTTGTTGAACCACAGAAAGTTTGAAGGGAAAAGAGAAACAAATTTGATATCTGCACTTTGATTTCATAATTTTATTTAATCCAAATCGGATGTATAATTTTCTGAGAATGAAATCAAACAATAGCAATAGTTTTTAGAAAAAGTATTAGAATAATGTGTTCTTTGGTTAGAATTTGTTAAAACCTTATCTCTGCCACTTCATCGCTCTGTAAACTTGGGAAGTTTACTCTTCTTATCTGTGATTCAATTTCCTTATTTGGGAAATAAAAACAATTTTTAAGGGTATTGTGAGAATAAATAGGATATTATTTTATTTATTTATTTATTTATTTACTTATTTATGTATGTATGTATGTATGTATGTATTTAAAATACTGTCCAGAATAGAGCAAAAACTAAAAAAAAAATTACTAACTTTTATTGGAGTGCTTTCTTTTTGCAGACATTTCACATGCATTTTGTCATTTTATCTTCACAGTGACTTTGTGAGGTAGGTAAGCTATTGTGCCAATTGGTTTCTTTTTACCCTTTCCTTTTCCCTGCCTCCTTTTATACATCCTCTTTCTTTGTTGCTCCTGTTTTTTCTGTCAGCATGTAAAGAGCAAAGGCAGTATGTTAAGCCTCAGAGCTACAAAGACAAATATGACATAAAAACTATTTTAGAGTTTATCAAAATGTAGGAGAAAAGAAAGACAACATGTGAAATTATTGAATAGAGCACTCTATTACTTCATTCTAAGGACATATGTCTTGTCACTGAAAAAGGAGATGCAAATGTCATAATCTTCAGCATTGGGCCCTGTATACTTCAAATATCAGTAACTCGAGTTTTCTTGGCTTGTTTACTTTGTCTTGTTTTATTCTTGCTTTCCTAACCCCCAATAATTAGGACCATTGTATTAACTATCAGCAATAGCTGGTGAAGGGGTTATATTACAATTAAAATTATTGTTAATTCTTAACATATTTGAGAGAAAACTTAGCAGATTGCAATTTGGATGCTATACTACTCTTAGAGTTTGTAGTAAAGTGTGAGTTGAATTCCATTTGCTTGAAGAGATAACTTATTCTGCTTTTTAAGATTCATTTTTTGCAAACATCTTTTATTCAGTTCATCTGAAGGACAGAATAGAATGAAACAGATAATGAGCTAGCAGCTCATAAGACTAACCTTTTTGAATACTTTTTTAAAAAGTACATTTGATCCCTTAGGTTATATTTCAACAGAAAAGGCATGCGTCCATCTCATCCAAAGGAATTTAAAGGATCTCTAAACACCAAAAGGAAAGAATCAGAAATGCATTATTATGATAGGAAAAAGAAAACAGCTGCCCAATGTGTCTGTGGGAGATGACTGTATTACAAAGTGAACAGGAAAACAGGGTACTGCAGTTGTGCTATTAAATTTAGGGATCATCAAAAGGAAAAATGCAACAAAATTAATAGATGAGACATCTGAGAACTTTTAACAGTTAAATCCTGATACTGAATAGAAATTGATCAAGTTATCGAGATGGAAAAGAGCAGCAAATGGGCCACAGCTGAAAGTAATGAATTATTTATACAACAAGACCTCCACAGGGATATGTTTAAATTTCAACCATACATGCTTAGTAAAGCAGACTAGCATAAAACATTTAAGACAAGAGTGACCATTATATAATATTTTTGATTTCCAAATATTAGAATAATTTTATTAGGAAATCAAAATTATTATATTTTAAGAGCAGCAGTTAATTTTCCTAGAGATGTCACATTTCCAGATTTTTATGATATAGGTCTTTAACTTGAGTGAACAGGGCATTTTATAAATGTGTTTAAGAACTAACTTAGCACCAAACTTTAAATATCTCTAATAAATTGTATTTTTCTTTATATAGCAAATTATTGACATTATGAATAGTTTTAATGCTTGTGTCATAACAAAATACAACTCAGAAATGTGACTTAAAATAGATCTCTTTTAAGGTACTCATTATCATAATTATTAATTCTTATGTAATGAGTATGTGTAAGGGAAATTCTCTTTATTGAAGGTCAAATGATCACCAGAAATATTAAAGGAGAGGTAGGCATTCCACTTGTCATTTTGCTGCCTCTTGATAATATTCTTTCAGTTTATGTTTCTTTTAGTGACTATAAATGTGAATAATTTATAAATTCACAACTATGGAAAATTCTTAAAGAACAATAGCATCTCCCAAACTAAAATTAGAGAATAGCTGAGTTGACTGTGTTACCCTCCTGAAACAATTAATGTGGTGTTCTATGAAACCACTTTCATTTCAGACAGGTCTAGAGTGGAAGTAAAATTGAAACAGATATGAAATCTTAAGTAACTCAATTTTATGTAAATTTATGTATGAAACAAAAAGCAGCACGGCAATGAAATCTTCTGGGTTTTAATTTGATTCAAGGTCTGATACATATTTTGACCATGTTTCCCTCATGCAAAAAGGGAAATACTCCAGAAAGAACAAGTCATTGACTGCCTAATGTACATCAATCAAGCTTGCTAACTTATGATGTTTCTCAAGGGTACTGGTTCTTTGGGAGTCGTCAGAAATATAAATGGACAACCAGGTGTGGATACACTGTGCAATGGAGCAGAGAGGCATGGTGCAGTGTGCCACACATCCCTTCATTTCAAACAACTAATTAATGGTCTGCTATATATCCTGTTTCTCAGGGGTCAGAGGTATTGTTAAGAATCTTCAATGTTGCCTGTTTAAATAAAAGAGATGACAGATTCATCTGGGTGTTATATAGGGAGGAGAAAGCCCTTGTCTCCAGAAAGCTCATGCAAAAGAATATAATCAAAGTAATCCAAGAGAATGTTTCCCTCGGTAAATTTCATTTATTAAACTTTTAACTCTTGAAGAAGAAAAATTAAAGGAGTTTATTCTAAGCAAATAATTAATTTGATATATTTTGTCTGTGAAGCCAGTTCCCTGGATGATTTTTCTGATTAAATCACTTGTAATAATCACCAGGATATTTTAAAAAGAAATCATATTTCTGAGAAGAATGATGCCACCCATTGTAGAATTTTCTTCTCTCCTTTGCAAAGTAAAATATGTTATTACAGTGAGAATTTATATGTGTTGGAATACTGAGATTCAGACATTAGGGCATATTTAGGAAATAAGAAAAGAAAATCAATAAAAAACTCAGCTAGCATTATTAAATATGACAAAATTCACAATGATTTTAAATTTTATTAGAAATATTGTCTTTTTACAGAGAAATCAACCTTTGATTGAGCATAATTTATTCATTTATTCATTTTTATTTATTTTATTACATAATATTTTATGTAATTATTTTTAGACAGAGGGGAAGGGAAGGAGAAAGAGGGAAGGAAACATCAATGTGGGTTTGCACTCGTGCAGTTCCTACTGGGGACCTGGCCAGCAACCCAGGCATGTGCCCTCACTGGGAATTGAATCAGTGACTTTTTGATTTGCAGGCCACTGCTGATTGAGCATAATTTAATCACATATTTTCCCCTGGATTATACACACTATTAACAATCGGGATTCATTCTTTTTTTTAAATCTTATATTATTCATAGCCATTCAATACTGAGCTATCTGGTAGAAAATTAGAGGTGAATGGAATTCAAAACAAAAATAATGCTTCAAATATCTCTCTTCTGTGTGCAAAACATGCCTCTAAGTACAATTAATGACAGACATTACATTGTTTATATTCTTTTTTTAATTTTTATTGTTGTTCAATTGTACAGTTGTCCCCATTTCTCCCCCATTACTCTCCCCTGCCTTACCTACCCCACCTGCCACATTCGATCCTAACCCCCCACCCATTGTCATTGTCCATAAGTCCTATATATGTCCCTTGACGACACTTTTCCTTCTTTCCCTGTTCTCTCCCTCCTCCTTCCCCTCTGGTCACTGTGAGTTTGTTCTTTATTTCATTGTCTCTGGTTATATGTTGCTTACTTGGTTGTTTTGTTGACTAGGTTCCACTTATAAGGTGAGATATGGTATTTGTCTTTCACCACCTGGCTTATTTCACTTGGCATAATGCTCTCCAGTTCCATCCATGCTGTTGTGAAGGGTAGGAGCTCCTCCTTTCTTTCTGCTGCGTAGTATTCCTTCTTGTAAATGTGCCCCAGTTTTTTGATCCATTCATTTACTGATGGTCGCTTAGGTTGCTTCCAGAACCTGGTTATTGTAAGTTGTGCTGCTATGAACATTGAGGTATATTGGTTCTTTTGAATTGGTGTTTCAGAATTCTTAGGGTATAATCCCAGCAACGGAATTGCTGGGTCAAGAGGCAGTTCAGTTTTCAGTTTTTTAAGGAAACTCCATATTGTTTTCCACAGTGACTGCACCAGTCTACATTCCCACCAACAGTGAACAAGGGTTCCCTCTTCTCCACACCTCATCAGCACTTGTTGTTGATTTGTTTATCATGGCCTTTCTGACTGGTGTGAAGTGGTATCTCATTGTGGTTTTAATTTGCATCTCTCTGATTGCTCATGATGCTAAGCATCTTTTCATATGTCTCGGGACCCTCTGTATGTCCTCCTTGGAGAAGTGTCTGTTCAGGTCTCTTGCCCATTTTTTAATTAAATTGTTTGTCTCCCTGGTAGGGAGGCATGTGAGTTCTTTATATATTTTGGAGATCAAATCCTTGTCCAAGGTATCATTGGCAAATATATTTTCCCATTGAGTTTGTTCTCTTTTCATTTTGCTGATGTTTTCTTTAGCCATGAAGAAGCTTTTTAATTTAATGAAGACCCATTTGTTTATTCTTTCCTTTATGTCCTTTTCTGTAGGATACATATCAGTAGAAATATTGGAGTGTGGAATATCTGAGATTTTCCTGCCTATGTTCTCCTCTAGGATCTTTATGGTGTCGTGACTTATATTTAAGTCTTTTATCCACCTGGAGTTTACTTTTGTGTATGGTATAAGTCAATGGTCAAGTTTCATTTTTTTGCATGTAGCTTGTCCAGCTCTCCTAACACCATTTGTTAGAGTGGCTATTTTTAGTCCATTTTATGTTCCTGCCTCCTTTGTTGAATATTCATTGACCATAGAGACATGGGTTTATATTCTTATAGGAATAACATATAATAAATATAAATGTAAATGAAACATAATTATGGATGGTGTTAAACTAAACAAATAAAATACATAGCATGAATTGACAGTGACTAGAAGAAGTCAATTTAAATAGGATGTCAAAGCCTCTTGATAGGGACCATCTACACCCAGACCTGAAAGATGACGGGGAATCATGTGGACTAAGAATCATGAGGAAGCATTTCAGAGAGGATATGTTCAACGGCCCAGTAGAATGCATGGGTCAGTCATGTACAGGAGAGAAGCCTTGCTGTAGCTGGAAAACAAAGAACAAAGGGACAAAGATAAAAAGGAATAAAAAAGCTGAGCCTTCTAGTTAATTGTGGCATAGGAAAACCAGTTGTTTTCCTTAAATGGGGTGGTAGCCCTAAGAGTATATGAGAAGGGGTATGGGAATGCCTGATTTTTATTTTCAAAAGTTGACTTTGGTTGAACTTGCATCATAAATGCATTTCAATGTATGGCAGGCAAGAGAATGTGGAGGTGAGCATGAATAGCAAGAACAGAACCAGGGAAACTACTTGTGAAGCTTTTGCATTAACAGACAATATCACATCTTTGAACATTTATATTGTAACTGTCATTTCAATTTCATTATTTTCTCATCTCCAACAAAAGAACCTACTTGGAATTCCCTTGAAATTATTTATCTCTGTAAGATTATGATTTCATATTTATTTAGCTATATTATTTGATTGTTTAGTTTTATTTATTTGGTTCTGTTAAATATCGTATTCTGAGTAGGTTAAATTTGTATATGTTTTCTCATTAAATTCCCACATAACCCAGAGAAGTATGGCTTATTTACATTTTAACAGAAGATTCAGAATGTTAGGTAACTAACTTAATCTAGATTATAATACAGAGCTATAATTACAAAGAAGATGACTGGAAAAGACGCCCAATTCATATTTGCAAATTTTGATCTCTGCTCTTTGCCATTCAGATTATCACATGAGATATAAAAAGTAAAATAAATTGGATTTGTCTACAGTTGTTATTTTAGTTTATATACTCAGAACCCTGATCACCAATATTTGTACACAGATGGAAGAAATCATCAAATATTAGAAGTGTCATCTTATTTTCTTATTGAGAAAATTCAAGTCCTTTTTGCTATCATAAAACAAATAATGCAATTATATTTAGAAATATGTTAATAATCTAGGAGAGTTTTTTAAAACTGAGACTCAAGACATCCTATTCACATAGGGAAACAATTCTATAAATTCTTCTCCAAATTATTTTCTTCTTTTACTGTAAGCATTACCAGTTGACATTTCAGTATTCACTTTTAATTAAAATATAGCATAATTGACAATTTCTGTATATATCTCCATGAATTTCAAGACATGCAGATATTCACCTGATCACCAACACAGGATACAGAACAGCTCCTTCGCTCCGTAAAACCACCTCCTTGTTATCTCTTTTAGTACGAATTTACACATACTCCAATTCCTAACAAGCGCTTATAGTGAGGGATTTGTTCTCCCCCACTATAGTTTTCTCTTTACAGGGCTATTATATAAATGTGATTATGTAGTTTGTGACATCTTAACACTGTTTTTTTCCATTAAGAATACTGACTTTGAAATCCACCCAAACTATGAATCAGTAGCGCATTCTCCTTTATGGCAGGGTAGTGTTCTATTACATGGATGTACCAAAGTTTTTATCTCTTTTCACCCACTGGAGGACATTTAGGTTGTTTCTAGCTGTTGACAAATATGAATGGAACTATTATAAACATTTGTGTACTAGATTTTATAGACATATAAATTTTCATATCTCTTTAGGAAATACCAAGGAATGCAGGGCCTTGGTGAGTGTATATTTGACTTTATAAGAATCTGCCAATCATTCTTCCACAGTGGCTGTACCAGTTTTCAGTCCACCAGATTTGCATGAGAGATTCAGTCACTCTGTGGCCTGGTCAGCACTTGGCATATTCAGTAATTTTCACTTGAGTCATTCTAGTAAGTGCGGTAATCTCATTGTAGTTTTAATTTATATTTTGTATTGGCTAATGGTATACTCAATTAAAATTTTGTGTTAGCTAATTAAAAACTTCTTTTGCCTTCTATATAGTCTAGTGAGTGAAATGCCTTTCACGAATTTTGCCCATTTACTACAATGTATGTTTTCTTATTATTTAGTTATGAGGAATTGTTACATATTTTAGATATGGGACCTTTGTCATATTTGCAAATATTTTCTCCCAATGTTGACTAATTTCTAAATATACAATGATGTTGCTATTATTATTCAATTATTGACACCAGTTTAATTACATTATGATCAAGGAGCATTCTTCTTTAGTTTTAATTATTCTAAATTCATCAAAATTTGTTTTGTTTGCTTTTTGTGACCTCATTGTGTATTTTATATTCACTGAATGTGTTCTACTTTAGAAAACATTATGTGTGCCTTTGAAAGGAATGCATATTCTACTCTTGTTGGGTAGAGTGTTTCATAAATAAATACAATGATGTATTTATCATTGTATTTCATCAGTATATTGATGTTGTTCATCAGTTTTTCTCTATTCTCCTGTATGTGTCCTAGTTCCCTTGATTAAAAAAGGAGTGTTGAAATTTTCCCTGTGGTTTCATTTTTTTTTCTTTTGTATTTTTTTTTTACAACTTGACAAATTAATTTAATGGATCAAAGCACAGTCCTCTTAACAAATGGTACTGGGGCAACTGGATATTACACACAAAAAGGTAAATTTAGATCTTTATCACACGCCATACACAAAAATTTGATATATACACATTTAGGATTATTGTACCTTCTTAGTAAATAGGACACTTTCTATTCAATGACCTCTTTTTTCTTGTCATCTACTTTGCTCTCAAACCTTCTTTGTCTGGTATTAATAGAGCCTCCACAGCCTTTCGTTTCTGATTTGTGCGTGCATGCTATGGCACTTCGTATCCTTCTACTCTCTTCTACATACCACATTATCTTTGAAGTGAGTTTCCTCCAACACCATTAGTTGGATTATAGTCTTTTAAATTCAGTCTGATAATTTCTTACTTTTAATTCACATTTAAGCACATTACTTTACACTTGATGTAATTATTAATGTGTTTTGATTTATATGTACCATTATATTTTTCACTCCCTATTTATTCTACCTTTTTCATTTCTATTTGTCCATTCTCACCCATCTCTTGTGTATATAAAAATTTTTAGCATTTTATTTTAATTAACACATTCTGGTTTTTGTTATATCTATTTCTACATATCTGTTTTGTTATATCTATTTTTATATATTATTGTTTGTAGTGATATACTTAATCTACTTCTGTCTACTTAAAATTAACATTTTAATGCTTAAAGTGAAATGTAGAAACATTACCACCAAAGGGTCCTTTGCACACCTTTACTTATATTTCAGTTGTCTTATGTATTGTATCATTATTCACTGAAAACCCCATCAGATTTTTTTTTAAGTTTTACTTCCAAGAAACAAATATATTTTAAAGAGCTTGAGAGAAAAATATCAACAATTCCTTTAGAACAGTTCTGCTGGCTTGAAATTCTCTTACTTTCCTACTTTATTTTTTTCATTAAACTTTATTCCCAAAGGACATTTTTTTCTAAACATAGCATTCTGGTTAAAGTTATTTTTATTTTTATATATTAAAATGTTGCTTGATATCTTTTTGGCCTTCATGGGTTTTGATAAAAAATGCATGGTCATTCAAATAATCACTCCCCTGACAAGTACTATACTGAAGTTTTATAGATGTTGTTTAAAAATTTGCACATATATGTGTGACAATGTTTCTTGGTGCGTATTTATCTGGGATTTTCTTAGGAGAGTTTTCTGAGCTTCTTGACTCTGTGCCTTGAGTGATTTGTCAAATTTAAAAAACATATATATATATGTATATATACATGTATGTGTGTGTGTTGTATATAAATATATTATATATTTATATAAATATATATTATATACATTTATATATACAAATATATGTGATATATTTACATGTGTATATATTAAATATACATATTTTATATATGTTTATATATAAAACACACACACACATATACACACACATACATACATACACACACACACACACCAAAGTCTGTCCAGAAAGTATCCAGGCATGAAATATAAAAAATAGAGACATTTGTAGAAGAAAATACAAGATACAGAAACATTGTACCTGGGACAATGATGCCTCAGTCCCCTTCGAAGTATACACTTTGGCCCCTCACACATTTCTCCCAATCGCCATCAACTGCCCCATCCTATTTTCCTGAATTTCAGTGATGTTCAAACTCTCTTCCCTTTCAAAGGTGACTTTAGTTTGGGCAAGAGCCAGAAGTTGCAGGGTGCCAAATCTGAACTGTAAGGGGGCTGAGTCTTCTGGGTGATTTAATGTTTTGCCAAAAATCTCAGCAGGAGATGTGATGCACGAGGGGGCACACTGCCATGATGAAGCTGTCAATAATCAGTCGTCCACAGCTGCTTCCTTCTGAATCTCTGAATAGTTTCTGCAAGGGAATGGTCAAGCTTAATGCAAAATTGATGTAGATTCGTTGCTCTACATGCTCAGTCGTTTTGAATGTGATAGCCACACAGTACACATGCTCACTCAACAGCATCTACTGCCCCCACTGACTAGTACAGCAATGTCGTCAGTGTTCATGCATATGCATTCCAGTCCACTCTTCTTGCCTGCCAGGTTACATTGACCACACTGAAATCATTCTCATCACATTAACAGGGGTTGGACTTTTTCCAGATAGAGATGTGTGTATGTTTATGTATGTATATGCATACATAAATGTATGTGTATATCTGTGTATATATATGCATACACACATGTCTATACATCTATTGTTACATTTGAGAAGCTTTTAGAATATACTTATATATCAGATACATGCTCATACATATACTTACATCCATATGCCTGAAAGTTGGTAAAATAATAGAGGTAACTGATTTTAATCATTATTTTACATTATTGATTATTTATTGTATATGCCATTATATTTTGGTTTATTACAAAATAAATGTATAATTAATAATTATTAATAATTATATGGTATAATTGTTTATATAATATGAGCATATGTATGTCTTTATTTGAGAAATATATTAATTATGTTATAAACATGGAACATATCACTTTCTTCTATAAGTTTTATTAAAAATAATGTCAAATCAGGTAAACATTCTTGAATCATTATAGTTCTTTGATTTTTAAAATTAAATTTATTTTAGGTAATCTTCTATAGAGGTAGTAACAATGTGCAATAATAAAAATATATTTAAACCATACTGAGATTCAGAAGTCAATTATATTACATATATGAAGCCATACCTTTAATGAACTGCTAACGTGGATAAATGTAATTATCTCAGTAAATATTACACAAAATTTAGGGTTTTTACTTTATTTTTATTGTTTACACTATTACAGATGTCCCCTTTTCTCCCCCTTTGCCCACCCACTCCCCCACCATCACCCCCCTTCCCTCTGGCCATCACCACACTGTTATCTGTGTCTATGGGCTATGCACACATGTTCTTTGGCTTATCCTTTTACCTTCTTTCATCCACTCTTCCCTCCCCACTCCCATCTGACAGCTGTTAGTCTCTTCCATGTATCTGTGCCTCTGGTTTTTTTTTTTTCTTACTTTTATGAATGCCACTAAATTTCTCATGATATGCAGTGATTAAGGAATTACAAATAAAATGCACACATTTTAGTGTGTTTTTAAAAATATTAACGATATTATACACATGGGCATGTAATATCTTTCCCCATCTTAATAATTAATAATTCATAACTCCGACTGTCAAGACATTCAAAGATGCAAATGACAAAAGGAAGTCTTTATGACTTTACTGCTGAGACAATCATCCCTTTTTCTCAGGTTGTGTCTACTTTATGATCTTGTCAAGTATTAAAAGGCAAACAAAGAATTACAAACTTTACATTGAATACAAAGAAAGAGGTACCTCTACTCTGTGAATGTAATACTTCATCTTGTGAAATCCTGTTCAAGACAGAGATAAAGTGAGTCAAATTAAATCTGTTGAGCTTGACCCGCTCAATCTCTGACAGTCCATTTTTTTTAACAACAAAGACAAATGAAGGAGCAGAAATTGTAACATAATAGTGATTGTTCTATCAATGTCAACTGCAAACAAAATCATTTAGTTTGAATAGTTTTTTTTAAATATCATTTATTATACTTTTTATCTTGCTTATTAATACCTAGCTACAATAATGCTTTAAAATATAGATGAAGAAATAATTGCTTTAAAAAGTATTATTAACTATCCAATATCATACAATTATTAAGAAGCAATTTTGGCTCTAAGTCCATTACTTTTGACTCTAAACTTTGTTAACTTATAGTTAACATGTTTACCTTTTTACTTTTATACTCATTGTAAATATATTCTCTTTATCACTTTGTATATAGAATCTATGTCTTCTTCATTAAACATGCCAAATTACAAGGCATCAAAAGGTGAGTTATCAAGGATAATAGATGCACATTTGGTTGAGAGAAACTAAAAACAGCAATTAATATTTATATTTTCTGAAAAACTACTAAGCATTGGGATTTTGATACACAGTAACACAGAAGAGCCTTGATTGGGTTACACTTAAAATGAGATCATTTAAATTAGTTCAGACAAATTTCTAAGACACATGTCTTTTTTTAACCTTGTGAAAACAAGATTGAATTGCTCATCAAATTGCTCCTGTCTTATGTGAAATTACTAATACCCAATATAAAGAGAGTGATTTATGTAAGGCAGGCAGTTTAAAGAGAATAAAATATGAATAGTGAGACAAAATGAAAGTCTCAGACTGTGTACATATTTAGCAAAGAGATAAAGGTCAAAAGAGTATTCTTAGAAAGGACATAGCCCCAATAAGATGCACCAATCCATAAAAATTTAGCAACAATGTCATAATAAAATACAATATATTTCATCAATCAAGCAGACAGTAATTTTATCTCATCAATGTATTCAAATAACAGATGCATAATCACTCTCTAATTAAAATGAGGTTACTCAAAAATAATATTTCAAGGGTAGATAGGTAATAAAGGATCTATAAGTTACCTTGCATGCCATGTCATAAGACAGCTACTACATTAGCAAGAATCAGTTAGTTCTTATTTTCTCACTCAATCTCAAATTGTACTGATGAATAATCAATATTTTGTTGTAGAACAAGTCTTGATTTCCAATAGCAATTAAGGTAACCCAATGCTATGGCAGACCCTGAGTTGGTACTTTCTGTCTATGTCATAATATATCTACTTAAGAGCAAAAATTATTCTCAATGCATATGAATTCAATAACTGCAACAACTATGCAGAGAAATAAACATCTTATTCCAAACTGAGCCACACCACATCAGAGCACCATCACCCTTCCCCTGCACAGCTGATCCTCCACAGAGGTGGAGGTTGGTGATCACTGGTCACAGTCAGTCCTTGAAGCTCACTGGCCTTCATAAATCCTTCCCATTGACCTGACAACAGCTATCAAGGCTCAGCTACAAGAGGATGGTGTACTATGCCCATACAAAGGGCACACCTTGAATACCCAGCTTGAATGATAGGGGAGTTTGTGCCAGTATGGCATGCTACCAATCCAGGGAATCATAGCAGCTCTATCTAATACATACAAACACAGGTAGGGTGCCAAAATGAGGAAACAAAGAAACATAGCCCAAATGAAAAAACTGATCAAAACTCCAGAAAAAGAACTAAACACAATGGAGAGAAACAATCTGTCAGATGCAGAGTTCAAAGCACTAGTTATAAGGATGCTCAAGGAACATAGTGAGGACATCAAGAGCATCAAGAAAATCCAGTCAGAAACAAAGGATATACTAATTGAAATAAAGAACAATTTATAGGTAAACAACAGTAGAGTGGATGAAGTTAAGAATCAATTCAATTACTTGGAACATAAGGAAGCAAATAACAAATAATAACAGCAAAAAGAAAAAAGAATCCAAAAAAATGAGGATAGTGTAAGCAGTCTGTAGGACAACTTCAAGTATTCCAATATGTGCATCACAGGGGTGCCAGAAGGATAAGAAAAAGAGCAAGAAATTAGCAAACTATTTGAAAATATAATGAAAAGAAAACTTCCCCAATTTGGTCAAATAAATAGATATGTACCCTGGCTTGTGTAGCTCTGTGGACTGGGCGATGGCCTGTTAACCACAGGGTCTCTGGGTCCGTTCCCAGTCAGGACACATGCCTGGGTTGAAGGCCAGGCCCCAATCTTGCAAGAGTCAACTACAGATTGATATTTCTTTCCCTCTCTTTCTCCTTCCTTTCCCCTCTCATAAAATAAATAAATAAAGTCTTTAAAAAAGGAAATAGACATGCATTCCAGGAGGCACAAAGTGTCCCAAACAAGATGAATGCAAAGAGGCCCACTCCAAGACACATCATAATTAAAATGCCAGAGGTTAAAGATAAAGAGAGAATCTTAAAAGCAGCAAGAGAAAAGCAGTCAGTTACTTACAGAGGAGTTCCCATAAGACTGTCAGCTGATTTCTCAAAAGAAATTTTGCAGGCTCTAAGGGATTGGCAAGAAATATTCAAAGTGATGAAAAGCAGGGACCTACAGCCAAGACTGCTCTACCCAGCAAACCTATCATTTAGAACTGAAGGGCAGATAAAGAGGTTCCCTGACTGGAAAAAACTAAAGGAGTTCATCATCACCAAACCATTGTCATATGAAATGTTAAAGCAACTTACTTAAGAAAAATAAGAACATCAAAATTATGAACAACTAAATGACAATAAATACACATCTACCAACAATTGAATCTAAAAAAAAAACCAAACTAAGGAAACAAGAATGGAGACAGAATCATGCATACAGAGAGTGTTTTGATGGTTGTCTGATGGGAGTGGGTTATGGAGGAATGGGTGAAGAGGTGAGGGGATTACGAAGCACAAACTGGTGGTTACAGAATAGCCATGGGGCTGCAAAGTACAGTATAGGAAATGGAGTGGCCAAAGAACTTATATGCATGACCCATGGGCATGAACAGTGGTGTGAGGATGGCCTGAGGGAATGGTGGCAGCTGGGTAGAATAGAAGCAAAGGGAGAAAAATTGGGACAACTGTAATACCAAAATCAATAAAATATAATTTAAAAAATAAAATAGTAATAAATTAATAATGGTACTAATACATTTTCAATAGACTTGTTAAAAACAATAGTGCACTGCATGTATAGTTTAGCAGATTAGAATTGTTCATTAACTGTGGGTTGTCAATTTAACAAAACTTTGAAGACATTAAGTAAGTACAGCCTCAGTACTGACACTATCAATTCATCTGTAAATAAGATGCATACAAAACATATGAAAGAAGAAAAAATCCTAATGATTTTTTAGTCCACATTGAAAATACTGGCTATATCTAGTATTTATGGAATATCTTTATTCAAAAATCTTCCTTGACTACAAAGTTCTGAGATTAGATTCAAATCATAAAACTCATGGCTTTGAAAAAACGCTGGCATTTAGGATTCTTTGACCCATCTGAATTTTATTCCTGGGCTAGCTTTTAACTAGAAAAATTATAACCAATTATTTTTGGCAGAAATACTTAATTGCGTGTCATAGAATGGGTTGATGACTTTGGCAAAGGATAAGTTATTACGCTACGTCCCTGTGCATTAGTCATACAAACTTACATAATGCCAGTGACAGATAAGACAGATATTCATTTGGATAATGCGAAGGTAATATGTAGGCTATCTAAGGGTTTTACTGCTACCTGACGAGATAATTGTCAACTTTCCTAACTGTGCAATTTCACTGTCATTTTCTAGTCCTTTTTCTGTTTTGTTCCTTTTATATATCATAAAGTCAATAACAGAAGTTTAAAATAATTGACATTCCCACATTATAATTTTGTCTGGGAAACAATTGGTTAGAAATTCATGTATTATTATCTTTAAGAACATCATTTCTTAAAAATGTATTGCATATTAACCTAGTTGGAGGAGAATCACGTCAGGAGTGGAGAGTTTCTGTTAAAATTTTACAAGATGTTAGAAAAGCACTGTTAAATGACTTGTAGGTATTTATAAGACATTACTTGTGGTCATTGTCCTTTGCTTACAGATACAAAGCAAATGAAGTTTGTGAAAAGTATTCATATGAGTAAAATAAACAACACAGCCACATCCATATTTGCACTACTAAACCTTTAAACAAACTTGCCTTCATAGTAAAAAACCCATTTTGAGCTTTATGCCATCCATAAGGTCATGCCACACTGACTGAATTCATCAGGGTATCAATTTCATCATTTAGTTTACTTGAATAGCCATATTCTAAAACACAGCAGTTCTTTTTTTTTTTTGGATATCAATTACCTATTTTTTCTTTAATTTACTATACTATGGCTTGTTTCAAATCAAAGTAGATAACATACCACTCTCTTCAAATAATGATTGCCTTTTACCTAATGATCTAATAAATGAATGCTTGTTTGATGGGTATGTACACTGCTTTTCCAAACCCAATACGAAGTTGCCAGTGCTTTTATGGAGAGGTAATATTTTCTCTTGTTCTAAATTTCTCAAAGGATCAGCAGTTAATATAGTATTTTCTGTAACAATGAAATTAAAGTGCCGGAGATTTGTTTCTCCAGATGTTCAATTTTTTTGATTAAGTAATGCCTTAAAGGAGCATTTTAATATGGTAAGTGCACTACTTTCATAAGCCAAACTTCACTTGTAAATTGATGAGTGGCTGCCTGCCATTATAGTTTCATGCAAAATGATGGTGTATGAGCCTTATAAAGTCAAAAAATATATTTGTTTGACTGAAAGACATATCCGAAAAAATGTTTCATTATTATACAGGAAAAACATTAAAATTATAGATAATAGAGTTGTACAATCTTTAGAAAATAAATTGGCATCACTTATGAAACTAAAGGTTTGACAAAACAGACTTAACATCTCAAAAAAGTAGCATTTATTTACTAATGCACATGGTATTTATTTACTAAATATTTACTAAATTAATGTGGCATTTACTTACTAATTCATGCTTTATTTGAATTTTAGATTCCTGTTAAACCACAGAATGAGTAATAGTTACTTCACTAAAATACGTGAGACTGATTTTGAAATTTAGGCAGACCTGCAAAGTCAAACAAAGGCTTTCGAAATGTTTACACATTATCTGGAGAAAATTTCAACAGAGGGGACGAATTCTTATGCAAGACATTTAAGTCTTCTACTTGTGGACATGATGCAGTTATTAGCACCATACTTATATCCCTCTATGAGCTGCTAGAAAACTAGAAAAAAATACACTTAAAAATACAACTTATTTGTATCTTCAAACAATAGGCACCATATGATTATAATCCCTGAGAAAAAAATGGATTCGCTTATGATCCCTGGTGAGAACTACAGTTTCCTTGGCTTTCCGCCAGGAAGTAGGTAACAGTAGAGGAGATAGTAATAGCAACCTCCCTGAATTGAAGAGATAATCAGAGATTGAGAAAGCAGACACATCTGTATTTTGCTAGATAGAGGACCGGAGAGAAGGATAATATACAGAAAAAGCATTTCTAAAAACTGGATGAATTTACCCTTGGAACTATTGTCTAATAACAAGCTGCAGATGAGTGGGATAAAATCCCATTAGGATAGGCAAAGAAAGGCTTTAGAGAAGAAAGTTGAGCAATTCTCAGGGTTCATACTGGGTTGGAAGCTGTTCAAGTGATCTTTAGTCAGGGCGGAGAATCCTCACTGAAACCTGGTGCATTTGGTGGACACATGATAAGAATCATGCCTTAGTAAACCTTAATTATTCTTAGAATAAAGCCTGTCCTTAACTCACATTAACAGCTTAACATGAGTCTCAAAAGGATCCAGATAAATAACAAGAATCCTAACAGCCTGACTGAAAAAAAAAAAAGACGACAAAAAACTTCCTATATTCTTTAAAGAACACAACAATGCCTACAACTTAGAAATGTAAAATTTACAATGTTCAAGTTCCAGTCAATAGCTTCTGCACGTGTGTGAGTTCTATGTTAGCCTAGAATGTAGAAAGATGAATGATGAGATCACTCTCACTCTAACAATAAGAGGAATCTTCATAGTTAACAAAATCATATGTTTTGGATCCATAATAGATGCTGAGGTTGCAGAACAACCAGTGAACTGAATTTCAACAGGTAAGGAGCCACTCTGAGGACAGCAGGAACACATGAACTGTTTTGACTTTGGCAGATCATAGCAGAGCACCTAAGAAGAAAACACCTGAAAATTAAGTGAGTTCTGAAAGGCCAAATGTGAACTAGCATGAGGGTTTTTAACTGGCAGAAATCCTGTATACAAGAGGGGTCCTCAGCCACTCACTAGGCCTTCGCAGTGGGCCTCCAGTAAGTGCCCATGAGCAGGAGAGTGGCCCTGAGAGCTCCGTAATGCAGACACATAGGGCCGCTGGGTTCTATGATCGGAAAAGGAGTATTACACAGTGCCTATTTATAGGGCTCCAGCCCCTGTGTAAGTGCAGAGTGGTGACCAGCTGGTAATAGGGAAGAAATCTGCCAGCACCATGAGCCTTTGATATGAGGCAAAATCTGACTGCCATTGGGGATGACACCACTGAACTGACCGACCCTACTGAGATCCACAGAGGAGCAAGGGCTTGGAGAGCAGTTAGGTCTGTAGAGCAGTGGATGTGCAAAACCTGCTGAAAATTGAATGCAGAGCAGGAATATTAAGGAAAAACCATCTGGCACTTTAGGCTTCACATTAAAAAGCAGTCCGTGGTTGTCAGCTATGGAAAGGATTTAAAGCCTGTGGCACAAGGAAGATAGTAATAGCAACAATAAAACTCAGCCCATCATCAATTACACTCCAGATTGATTTCAATCCCCAGAGGCAGCGAGCCCATTTGAAAACATACCTGTTATTCAACTCAGTGTTTAGAGTTCTTTCACACACACCATCAAAAATACTATGAAACACACATAATAAGCAATAACAAACTATGCATTAAATAGTCAACAGAACCAGGAACAGATAAGACCAGATGTTGAAACTATCAAACATGGTCTTCAAAGTGACTAAGTAATGAAAGGAAATAGTGAAAAAAATGAACAATATGGATAGACAAGTAAGAAATTGTATCAGAATAAAATAAATAAAATATCTAATTACAATGTTAAAATTGACAATATATCAGAAATGAAAAATTATTGTTGTGGAGTTTTCAACAAACTGGATGAAACAGAGCAAAGAATGAGTCAACCTGAGGATAGGTCAATAGAAATTATACAGACTGAACTATAATGAGAAAATAAAAAAGAAAACAAACATACAAACAAACAAAACATCAGAGAACCTAAGAGGACAACATCAAATATCTAATATATATAATTTTGTTTCAGAAGAAGAATGATGTAGAATAAATGTATGAAAGATGATAGCTAAAAATTCCCCCAAATTAATGAAAAACAACACATTTTAGATCAAATAAACTCAGAGAATTTCAAGCAAGGTAATTTTAATAAAAGTCAAGGCACATCACAGTAAGACTTTTGGGAAAAAAAACCAAACAAAAATACTACTTTTTTTAGTCAAAAAGAATAAAAAGAATTATTACATACAGAGGAAAAATAAAAATAATGGATTCCAATTCCTGACCCAGTTATAGAAAAAGTGATCAGATTATCCTACTACTTAAAAGAACTGTAAACTAGAGATAAACTCTATTAAACAAAGATATTCAAGACATTAGACTTTAGTCAACAAAAAAAGGGTAATCTGTGCAAGACAGGAAACAAATGATGTAAACAATTGCCCCAGCCTCCAACTTCAAAAGATTCTCCAATGTAAACTATGCTCAGAATACTTTATTTGTAATCAATTTTGATTTTCTCTGAAATGCAAAAGGTAAAATTGGTGAACCATAGGTTATACATTTTTCAAGGCTATTGATACAATTAAATTTCTCTTCAGACTTATCAAACCAATGTATATACACATCACCATTATCTGAGTGCATTCTTTTCAAATTTTTTAATTGCTTTGTTTTTGTTTGTCTCTAACACTTCTTGCAAGGGAGAATTTTAGTTTCTCAAATCTCAAGCCTAGCCCAGGCCCTATAATATGCAGTAGCTAGCAGTCAGTAAGGGTTTAAATATCAGTACATATGTATGACAGACATTATCTGCAAACACAAGATTATAGCATACAACCTCTAAATGAAAGTGTCTCCAAGCTCAGAAATAAGAAGTTTCAGAAAAGATGCTATGTTTTCTAGAAAGGAGGAGAAAATAGTAATTAAGGCCACATAAATTATTAAATGCAGGTACCCCCAAATTGTTGATATTTGAACTTGTTCTTGAAATAACTGAAATTTCACTGTGCACAATGAAGACTTTACAGACCGGAGGAAGGCATGACGTTGCTTTTGGAAGAAGGATGAAACCGGAAGGACTGCAGTGTTTTTGAAGTAACTGAGAATTTATAGGTATTTGAAAACCAAACCAAGGAGCTGGGACTATTTTTGTATGTGTTTATTTGTTGGTTGATGGTGATGTGGTGTTTTTGTTTTAAGCAGTAAAGAGTGGGGATACATTTTTCTTTGATTTATTCATTACTTTTAGATTAATTTGTTAACACTATGCAAAATTAATCAGCTGTGAATGGGAAATAGAAAAACACTGAGGACAAAATGAATATTAGGAGGCCACTAAAATGATTTAAATAAAATGTTATACAAGCCCTTATTAAGTTACAGCATAAGGTACAGAATAAGGAGACTAGCAGACACTTGGGAGTCGGTCTCCAAGCAGATTTATGTAGTTCTTCCTTTAATAATAATGCAACATTTCCTTGCCTTTTCTTATTTTTAAAGATTGGTGTCAACTGTTTATGATTCCTCAGCTGTAGCAAAATATAATTTACTCTGTCTATAAGTCTTGACTCAGTTTTGTGCTATGGACTAAGAATTTTTCAATATACTGGCTTGAGTCTCCTAGGAAATGAGAAATACAATACTAGGACATTGTAGTCAACAGAAAGAGATCACTGATGCACATAATTGAGGAACAGAAAGTAGGAAAGCAATCTTGATTGTGTTGTTATAATAAAAGACAGCAAAGTCGATCATTGTTGCAATTATCTGAATTCTCAAATAAGTAACTACACTGTTAATGGAATGATTATTTGGGGGAAAATACACTGATTGCTAGCCACCGAGTCAGAAGTAATGAGAAAACAATGTACTTGGTACTTTACTTTTCAAGAGAAATAATTTAGATAATGTGGGAAAAAGAGAGAAAGAAAGAAGTAAACCAAACTTAAATTGAAATCAGAAGTGGAGTGAAAGGACAAAATATGTCATTAATAATTTTCTAACCCAAGAACAAACAATATGCCTTGGGATATAGCCCTGAAAATTTTTTATTTACATTTCAAACAAATAATATCAAACAATATAAGGCATTTCAGGATTTATTTTTCTAAACTTAATGTGAGGGAAATCATTCAATATTATGAAATAGAAGACTTCATCTTAATGCTTATAATGCCAGAGGCTCACCGAGAGGCCAAGGGAGGCCTCAACTCGTTGTCCAGGTTCTACTCACTGCATAGGAAGAACTCAAGAGCTACACAGAGTAGCTTAGCAAAGCACAGCAGATTATTGTTAAAGTGACAGTACACACTGAAGAAGGATGTCCTTAGAGAGCCAGTCCCACCAGTAGGGTCTGGGTAGAGGTTTTTATCAGCTATTGGCAGGGGAGGGAATGGGAGTGGTTTGTGGGCTCTGATACTTGGACTCAGTGGGTGTGGAGGGTCATCTATGCAGCTCATCTCAGTCCATCGTCTCTGGATCTTCACCAGGTAGTGGCATGGTGATCTAAGGGGCAGACTGCTCCAAAACTGTGACAGCATAGGTCAACATGGCTAAGACTTTCTTTTAAATTTGATCGATTTTAAAGAAAGATATGAAGGGGGAGAGAGAGAGGGAGGTAAGCAGTGAAGGAAAAAGGGAGAGAGAAAGAGAGTGATCACTCACTTATGCATTCATTGGTGGGTTCTTACATGTGCCCTGGCCAGAGATCAATCTTGGCCTATCAGATACGCTCTAACCATCTGAGCTATCCTACCAGGGTGAGACCAGGTTTTGTTTGTGACAACTATTTCTTACTTCAGAAAATTGGAGGGGAGCTTGGGGAGCAGGTGTCTAGCCACAGATCGGGTCCACAGTGTTCTAAATTAGAAAGGAAGGGGAGGGACAGATCCTGGGGCCCCTCTTCCCTATGCTACCTCTTCTGCATTACTTACACAACATTTCCTACATGGAAATAATAAACATGGTTCAAACAATGTATTGATTTTGGATATTTGTCACATTTCTAAAATAAAATCTTAAACCATTTTTTGTTTGTTTTGTTTTCTTTTAATCTCACCTGAGGATATGCTCATTGATTTTAGAGAGAGGGGAAGGGAGGGAGAAAGAGAGGGAGAGAAACATCAATGTGAGAGAGAAACATTGATCTATTCATTGCCTCTCAAATGCTCCCAGACAAGGCACCAAACCCTCAACCTTTCGTTTTTACCAGAAGATGTTCCAACCAACTGTGCCATACCATCCAGGGCTTAAACTTTGTTTTAATGAACATGGTTGTCTATATACTTTTGTTTTTATTGATGATTATATTATTGTCATATATTTCTAGGACTTACATTACATAGTTTTTTAGTATGTGTCTTGAGACATTTGAAAGGCTTTTTTTTTCCAAGTTATCATCTAGAAAATGTTCAAACCACTTACATTTCTACCAACTGGAGAAGTAGTACTGGAGTAAATGCAATATCAGAAAAGATTAGTCCACTACAATTTCATAACCATCAGCTTTAAATCAGCCATAGATATTACATATTTTCCCATCAATGCAAGCAATGTTCCATGTCTCCTCAAATCTCTGACCTTCCTTCTCCATTTGTCTGACAGATTAACCCATCCCTCACCACAAAATTCAGAAAGACCTCTCTCAAATTCTTGCTTTCACTATTCCAAATCCCAAAACACTGGAATTTATAGTACATACATTGTTTCTATTTGACTATGGGAGATCTTTTCCTCCCACTGCCTAAAGCTAGTACCTCCTGTTCACTTTGGGTGTAGTATTCCCTGGAAATCTGAACAATTGATTCCTTTCCTCTGTTCCTCATTTATTTAATCATCCTCATACTTCACTTACTATCTACAAACTTTCCTTTTAAAAGGTAACTTAAAACTCAACCTGTATAACTACTCTCAGCTACTACCCTAACTCTTTTCTTGCCTTAATATGGAAAAACCTTGTATGAAATGTCTACTCATAGTAAATCCATTTTTTTTTTTACCTATTTTGAATGTTCAGTTACTTCATTTCATTTCATAGAATCATCTTTAGCAGAGGCCACTATTGGCCCTCCTGCTACTAAATCCAGAAGTTATTACTCACATTTCTCTCACACTCACATTTCACCATGCCTTTCTTTTTGAAAACTTTTCCACTGGCTTCCATAACATCATGCTCTCCTATGTCTCTGGCCACCCCACAGTCTCCTTTGCTGAGTCTCTATAACAAAGTTATTACATGATGAGATCACTGAAGGCTTTCTCCTATGCCCCTGTTACCTTCCACTTTTATCTTTCCTGTTAGTTGATCTCATTCCCTCATATTTCAGTTACTATCTACAAACTGAAAACTTACATAATACCGGATTTCCTGGTGCCATAGGTCTTTATTCAGAACATGTGGCATCACTGAACACTTGCATTCATTTGTGTTATTTGTTATCAAAATTTTTTCCCTTTTCACAACATTTTAAGTTTCCTGAAGCAGGGGCCATATTTTTTATCTTTGAATTTCCTTGGTATTTAGCACTATGCTTAGGACATATCAGGCAGTCAATAAGTATATATTGAATAAATGAATAAATGAAGAGATTAATATTTCAATGGCTTTCCACAACACTTAGGATAAAGATTAAATCTCTATAGGATCTGGAGCCTAAATACCTTATAATTATATTAATTTTCTAGACTTCTTTTTTGGCCCCACATTTCCTCTTCCTGCCAACAGTTGGAAGCACACTGGCACATTCAGCTTCTTGAATGTGTTGTGCCTCCTCCTACATAGACAGTCTTAGCACAGTCTGATCTCTCTGCCTTCAGCAATTACAATTCCTTTTATACTCAAATTTAAATCACCATTTTGCCTCTCATGAGTAAGGATTTGAACCATAATAAGAAATTGATAAATATTACTTGGCTGGAAGGAAAATTAAATAAAACAAATAAATAAGACATGTCCTTGGATCATGAACCTGGTTCTAAGTATCATCAAACTTGGAAGAAATGGAGCTGGATATAATGAGAAAACTGAAGGCTGTCAAATATTACAAGATAAGCAAAACAAGGAAATACTAAACCCCCCCAAAAAAATTATAGGAAAAATTATAAATGATGCACAAGAAAAAGTACTTTACTAGCGATTGGTGAACTAGGACAACAGCGAGGACTTTGCCATTGATTAACTTCGTGCAACTTTTCTTGGACTTGACAGTGCTCTACAATACACAGTTCGAAAGGCATTTAGGCTGTCGTTACAAATGGGCCACTAAAGGGTAATTTTCAGGTGTTTTTACCCTTTTACTGAGCCCCTATTTTTTAAATATTGGCTCTGTAAAATTTTTCTAGAAATAGCTACTTCTATGAGTGGCTTGTAAGATTGAATGATTTTGGTAAGACTTCTACTATTCAATTGTTTCCAGTGTAATTGTTTCTCTGCATTCCAGGACAAGTCTGGAAAAGTAAGGATAAGGAATCTTTTCTAACCTATTGAGCTCACTTCCTCATTGGATCCTACTCTAGTTCAGATTTCTATGATAATTTAGTTTTTATCTTCTGCGTCTTCCTTCACATCACTGAGGACACAATCCAAATGGCCTATCAGTACTCTGTCATTTACTCCAATTTTTAGACCTCAATCTACTCAGTCTCTGACTAAAATGAAAGAATATTATCACTATCATCATCATCATCATCATCATCATCATCATCATCATCATCTATTTAATGTCACTATATATTGCAATAGATTTACTTTTTAAGGTATATTTTGTTGATTATGCTATTACAGTTGTCCCGTTATTTCTCCCCTTTATTCCCCTCTGCCCTGCACTCCCCCTTCCACCAGCATCCCCCACCCCTTAGTTCATGTCCATGGGTTGTACAGATAAGTTCTTTGGCTTCACCATTTCCTATACTATTCTTAACCTCCCCCTGTCTATTTTGTACCTACCATTTCTGCTTCATATTCCCTGTACCTTTTCCCCTATTCTCCTTCTTCCTCCTCCAGCCAATAACCCTCCATATGATTTCAACACATAAAAGATCAAAAAGTGATGGTAGGAGGGATTTGACTCAATAAGGCAACATCTAAGCCTCGTGTTGAGTCCCTAAAATTCCCTGTTAAATAAAAATAATAATATAATAGTCTTCCCTTATTCATGGGGTATAAGTTTCAAGACCCCCAATGGATACCTGAAACCACAGATAGTACCAACATATATTCTATGTTTTTCTTTCTATACATACATACCTTTTCACTTAAGGATGTACTTTAGCCGTGGCTGGTATAGCTCAGTTGGTTGGAGCTTTGTCCTCTAGACTGGAAGGTTGCGGGTTTGATTCTTGATCAGGGCGCATATCTAGGTTGCAGGTTCAGTCCCAGTCAGTGTGTGTAGAGGCAACCAATCAATGTTTTTCTCTCACATTGATGTTTCTCTCCTCTCTCTCCTTACCTTCCCCCTCTGTAAAGAATAAATAAGCATGTCCTCAGGTGAGGATTAAAAATAATAACAATAATTTAAAGGATGCACTTTATTATTTCTCTTCGACATATCTAAATCACCAGAATCACTCCTCTTGTGCTTTGGAGCCATTATTAAGTGGAATAAGGATTACTTGAATACAAGTACTACAATACCATGACAGTTGATCTGATGACCAAGACCACTACTGAGTGGCTAAAGGGAGGGTAGCTTATACAGCTTGGAAATGCTGGGCAAGGAATAATTCATACCCAAGGCAGAAACCATGGATAAAGGAAAACTATTGTAAAATCTATTAGACAGATCATTGAGGATCAATCACTTTTATCTTATTGGATCAAAAAATGTCATTTTTTCCATTTTTCTCTGACATCATTAATATCACCTTTGAATGTATATTATCCAAAAGCATACCAATATGCCTCAATTTCTCCCACATTATATATATGTTTATATATGTATATATATATAAATATATATATCTTAAAACCCTCTTTACTTTAGATATTTCTCTCATCATTGCCAATTAATTTTTTTTGCTGTCTTTATATCAAAGCTCTTCAGAAGAGTAATGTATACACTATTTTCCATCCCACTCTTCTAATTGTTTTTTGAATTCCTTACATATACACTTTCTTCCTTCTACTCCACTGGAATAGCCCTAGTAACAGCCAACAAAACTTTCTAAGTTGTTAAATCTAAAAATCAATATTCAGGCCTCACTTCAGAATATTTGCTTTTTTAAAAAAAAAGATTTTATTTATTCATTTTTAGAGAGGGGAAGGAAGGGAGAACTAGAGGGAGAGAGACGTCAATGTGTGGTTGCCTCTAGTGCACCCCCTACTGGGAACCTGGACTACAACCCAGGCATGTGCCCTGACTGGAAATCAAGTGGCCAGTGCTTTGGTTCACAGGCCCGGGCTCAATCCACTGAGCTACACCAGCCAGGGCCTATCCTCATAACATTTGAATTATCAGTAGCATTTTACATAGAAAAGCACTCATGTCTTTCTTACCTTCTTTTCAATACAACACTTTTCTCTCTTCTTCTTGTTGAATGCTCCTTCAAAATGAAGTTTGCTAATCCTTCTGCCTCTGAGGTTGGTGTGCCCTAGTCTCAATTCTCAATCCTGTTTCATTACTGCCTATACTTTGTACTTTTTTGAGTATATCATTCAACTTCATGGTTGTAAAAATCCTTTAATAATTGTCAGTCTATGTGTTAATTCTCTTGTAGACCTCTCTTTGGAATTTCAGACTTGAATATGCAACAGTTTCAATGACATCTGTAATAAATTTCTGTTCCAGTTTCTGTTTTTGTCCTCCTATAATAACTTCTTAAAATAGGAACCACAATTAGACTTTTGAAGTTAGGTTGAATTGTTTTCTCTGTAAAAAAAATATAGACAAGGCACTCAAGTATTACTTGGACCTCACCTTTTGCCCTCTTTTCCCTCACTCACTCAGTTCCCAGAATTCTGCCCTCTATGTAATGCTATCCTTTGTACATGCTAAAAGTACTCCTATCTTGTGGTCGTTGTACATTCAATTCCCTCTGTTTAAAAGGATCTTTCCTCTGATACTCGCATGGCTGGCTTCCTCACTGCTTGTCAGTCTTTACTGCATAACAGCTCTTCAGAAAGGCCTGCCCTTATTTAAAGCAAAAACTTGTCTATCAGGAAAGCCATATTACACTTTCCTCAGTTTATTTTTTCCCCATAGAACTTCTTGTCATCTCACATACACTCTTTTGACTTTCTTTTTTTTTTTTTTGCCTACTTTTATTCTCTAGCTAGAAGATATTTTTTGCAGTTTACAATAGCAATGGAGCTAGCCACTACTTTTCCCTCTTCTTCTCTCTACAGTGAGGGAGTTAAAGTAGTTAACATTTAAAGTAGTGTTTTTCATACTCTATGATTGCAATTTCCAGTAAGCATATCATTTTAGTGGCTTATTCTTTTCATTGATACTTTGACTTAACCTTGTTATCAAAATACAGAACATCTCTTTTTAGGATGACAACTCTAATTTCATGTGAAAGTAAAGACAAGATATCAAAATACCTTCTACTAAAACGTATTTTTCTTTATTTTTTATATTCAGTGACAGTTGATGTACATTACTATGTTAGTTTCAGGTGCCCACCTCAGTGACTAGACATTGCATAACTTAATAAGTGATAAATCCCATACCCGCCTGACACCATGCATAGTTATTAGAATATGAATGGCTATATTCGCTTTGCTGTCCTGTACATTCCCATGACTATTCTGTAACAACAAATTTGTACTTCTTAATCCTTTCATCTTTTTTACCAGTCCCCCAATCTCCTCCCATCTAGGAACTATGAAACTGTTCTCTGTACTTATGAGTCTGTTTCTGCTCTGCTTGTTGTTTTATTATTTTTTTAAATATTTAATTGAGAGAATCTTAAAAACAGCAAGAGAAAAGCAGATAGTTGCCTGCAAAAGAGTTCACATGAGACAGCTGATTTCTCAACAGAAACTTTGCAGACCAGAAGGGATTGGCAAGAAATAATCAGTGATGAAAAGTAAGGACCTATAACCAAGATTACTCTACTTAGCAAAGCTATAGTTTAGAATTGAAGAACAGATAAAGAGCACCCCAGTGAAGAAAAAACTAAAGAATTCATCACCACCAAACCAGTATTACATAAAACATTAAAGGATCTTCTTTGAGCAGAAGATGAAAAAATAAAAAATATGGATAATAAAATGGCAGTAAGTTCATATCTATTAATAATTTAGTATGTTAAAATTTGCTTTAAAGCCATTTTAGTAAGTCATCATATAATGGGTTATCAAGAGTCTCATTATCATTACATGAATTGCTATTTACTGCTCTATTTCAAAATGCTAATTTTAAAAAATTCACTTTATGTTATCCATGCATATTTACTGAAGATAACACAAAAATTCTTTCTACATTTGTATAAGCTTTTAAGTTTCTATATTTGTTATTTTTGAGTTAAAATAGTTTCAAAATATAAATAATTTTTAATACTTAACCAACATATAAATAAAAAAACAAATGTATCTTTGTATAAACTTCTCCTGACAGTTGTGTTTAACAATGTAAAATTATTAACACAAACATAGGTTTATTGGATTCTTGGTATATGAGTCAATGTCTTTGTGAAAAAATGATTAAAGCAAAATTATAAAATATTTACTCCGTAAAAATAACACCTTGGGTGAAAGTTCAACAAGGAGCCACATAACCTTAACTTGTTAATGTGGACATTAAACACTAAATAATTTAACACATGAGCAATTCAAAGGATATTAAATAGCTTTGCTGTTTCTCCAATTATTTCAAATTTATTGATTCTGCTGGTACTCAAACTTAGTTAAAAAATAATGGAGTGCCATTATTATGTTATCACTCTTTTCTTATCCCATCACAGATGCATCAAATAACAATATGCAACAAAGAAACAATCTACATCCATTGGCTTGTTTTTAATTTACTTACACTTCCCAAAACAATTCAAAACCTCCTGATATTCCTGTTTGACTAAATTTGAAAGAAATAGAGCATTCTACTGTATGAATAAATTCAATTCCCTCTTTTTTAGAATATTATACTTTCTAGACTTTATAAATGATCTCATCTTGCTTATATTTTAAGTATTGCCATTTCTTTGTCATAAATCAGAATATTTTAACCAAATTATATTTCTACTTTGGTCTTGCTTTCTATGCTATTTTATTAATAGAGGTAATTTGTTTTGCATCATGTCCCTTCTTTTCCCTTTACATCTCCCATAGCCTTTGTCAGGTTCTTGTTACCTCATCCATAAACAAAATATTCTACAAACTCTTTTATTCCTTAGTTTCTTCATATCTTTCTAATTTTAACACTACCTCGTTTGTGCAATATCTCCATTTAAAATCACATGATTTAATATCAATAAAATAATGATAATTTTTTAAATAAGAGAAATAAGTAAATAATAAACCATATATCTGGTTTCTGCTTTTTTAAAAAAAACTGTGTTGGTTTATGACACTTTTCCTCTTTATCCTCCCATATCATTCTAATATTTCAACTCCATCCTTCAATCTGTTCATAAATCATGATGAAAAAATTAAAATGGACTTTAAACAATAAAAAACACATCAAAATTAAACATTTAGAAATAGAAAATGGTTATACAAAACATTAGAGTTGTCCTAACTTCATTTGGAGTATAAATTTAGGGATCAAGTAGATCATAGGCTTGAAAAACTCACACTACTATCCTTATTTCCTCCTCTATTTCTTTAAAAAGTATCAGAAAATGATTTTTCCCACTAAGTCCTTCACCAAAGAATTTAATTAGACTTATATGCATTATTTGACAAAAATGCTAATAATTGTACTCATTTTATTTTCTACCAATTTTCCCATTTCATATTTTCATTTTTATATGACACCCTGGTCTCCAACCAACATTCAGTTAAACACAATTGCTAATTCAGTTCTCCCACTTGTGACACCCTTTTCTCGTCTCAATCAGTACACTAGGAGGAAGAGACTAGCCTGTGAATATGAGAGTGAAAATACAGTAACAATACTGTAACAATATAGTGGGTGTTTGCTTATTTTATTAAATTACTGAAATAACTAACAGGAGATTTCAAAGGGTTTTTTTTTATTGCTGAAAACAGATGATTGTCAATAACGAGGATAGCAGTGGTGGTGAGGAGTTATAAATTCTTTAGTGAATCAATAGGGATTGAGGGGTTGAGAGGTCTCTTCAACAACAGAAGGCTAGAGATGAAAGGAAAAATAGTTTTTAAATGGTAATCAGGAGCATGTGTTATAATGGAGCATCGAGGACACATTATGAGGTTTAGAGGACGCAGGGGAAGATTTTATGGTAGTGAAAGAAGGATGGAACTTTGAATAAAGTAGGAAGTATAAAAGAATGAAGCGTATTAAAAATGTTGTGAAGCAGGACCAGTTGTCATTTGGGTAAAGGAAGGTCAGACAGAAGAGAACCTAAGATCTGTGGGCATCCCTGATAATTGACTGTAAAAGGTGCTGGCTGGAGAAGAAATTTTCTAATTCAACATTTGGGGCTTTGAAAGTCTAGCTTAAAATCAAGTATATATGGGCTATTTTAGACTTCATTTATAGACACTAATGCTAGTGTTGTTAAATGCTATTGAGTGATGAACTAAGTCAAGAGTATACTTTATTTCAAATGCTGTGTGAATGAAGTAAGAAAAGAAGGATATGGAAGTCATTACACAGTTTCATATGATTCTGTCATGGAAGTCATATCAAGGAGAGAAAATAAATAAATGTATATGTCTTGAGCCCAGGCAAAAACAAAGTTCTTAGGTTAGTGTATTTTTTTCTCTACATAAACTAAATTAAATGGACCCATATAATTGATCACCTCGGGGGACTTTAATAGAATTCTGCCTCACAGAATCCTTCAAGTCTGTTATATAATGCACTACACAGTGTGGATGGATCTAATTGGTCAGCCTCATCTCAACTCTTTATATTGGCTGTGTTCCAGCTACCACGGTTGTGTTGTTTTGTTTTGTTTCTGTTTTTCTAAAGGACCACTTTTCTTCTAGCCTCCTGAATTTGCATGTGCTGTTCCCACCAATGGCATGGCACAATCCATCCCTTTAAGTCCGCGCTTCATCATCAAACTAACTCCCATTCAACTTGACATCTGAAAATTCAAATGTTATTTTTTCAGAGTGGGATCCTAAGAAAATCAGTTTGCTTTGACATATGGCATCATAGTGATGTGAATGCACCTCAGTCTGTGATTGAGCACTGCTTATTTAATATATATCTGCCTCACACACTAGAATGTAAGTTCAATAAGTTCAAGCATTGTTCATTTGTATGCAATGTAGTTACTTTTGTTTTCTCAGAACTTAGTATAATATCTGACCAAAATACTAATAATTGTTTTATATATGTTTATCTACTAACACCAACCAATAACTTTAAATGCTGTACATACTCCAGAAATTTCATTTTTATAATTTTTCATTCAATATATTATTAAAGATGTACCAAATATTCAGAAAAAATGATGCATTTATAGCATTATTTTGAAAATGTATTCTATTTTTTCAACTGTAGGTTGGGGAGATAAATTTCGATCTGGCCATTAAGTGAAACATTAAACAATTAAAAATGTGTTGTTAGAAACTACAGGCTAATTATTTCAAAGCATTTCTATCTATCACTTATCTAGCTATCTATCACCTATCTATCCATTCATTTACTTTTGTAACAGATATAAACCGAATGTAAGCATCAAATTATTGTACTTTTTATATTTCCAAAAATTTCAGTAATATTAAAAGGTAAAATAAATATGATACATTTTAAGGTAATATGTATACAATACAATCTGCACTTTATTAACTATATTTTTCAATAGTTTCTTGTATGTAATCTTTTATCCTTAATGTTAAAACATGTTTGGTTAGATAAAGATTTGTGTTTCTCCTCTGAAATCTGAACTATAATATTATCATTATATATTTTGTCTAACAAAATACTTTTTGGATATGTACACATCAGCAAATTTAAGGTTACATATCCCTGAAAAGCAAATATGTTAACACATCTAAGTAGGGAGTTCTATTTCAGTGAAATTGGCAATAGAAGTAAAATTTCACAATGTCTACAGTTTATTATAATCAATGTGTTGTGAGTAACTGTGATCTCAAAATTTTGTCAAAGGGAGAGCTAAGCCTTTGGGTAATGAATCAACTCATGAAAAGATATACTTTTGTGTCTCCTGCTAAAGAACTAGGGAAGCATCAGCCTTACATGATACTCTTCCTCTAAGAAGTCCCAAATATATCGTTTTTTACTTCACATTTTGTATTAATAATGAGGTTATTATTAGCCCAGATAACCCATGCTATCTGGGCGAGGAGAGAAGTTTAAATATCTGTTACGAGGTTGTATTGTTAAAATAAAGGTGATAAATAGTAGTACTTTATGCAGTGCCAGCAGCTATGTAGCGTATGTTTAAACAATTATCGTTCGTCCAACTTTATTCTCTATACAACTGCCCAGTTTGGCTGTAACACTCATAGTTAATATTTTGAAGGATCTAGTTAAAAATGCAAATGTGCTACCTAAGACAAGTACAGGTATGACATTTTTGTTTATTAACATCTGACCCTGAGTCCATTGGTCAGATTAATCAACATTTATATATTACAATCTTTCAAGTGTGTAAAATTAGATGACAATTCATAATTGTATTGAAAAAGTTGGCTTAAAAATAAGCACACTTCTGTCCTTAAAATTTTTCAATAGAGTGTTCATTAGTGCTCTATTTTCCCCCTCTTTGCTCTCAAGACCCTCAAAGATATGTAAAGAAAATAAACCACAGTTAGTACCCACTTATCTGCAGTTTCTCTTACTGTGGATTCAGTTACCTGCAGTCAACCACTGTCTGAAAATATTAAATGGGAAGTTCCAGAAATAAATAATTCATAAGTTTTAAATTGCACGGCATTCTGAGTGGCATTATGAAATCTCACGCTGTAACGTTTCCTCCCACAGAAGACCTGAATCATCCCCTAACCAGCAAATCCATTTTGTAGACACTTCTCGACCTTTAGTGAATTAGCAGCCCTCTGGGTTGTCAGATCTACTACCCTGTTATCACAGTGCCGGTATTTAAGTAACTCTTATTTTACTTAACAATGGCCCCAAAGTGCAAGAGTAGTGATGCTGCAATTCAGATATGCCAAAGAGAAGTCACTGATTCCTTCTTTTAGGTGAAAAGGTGAAAGTTCTTGAATTATAAGCATTGAGCCTATATGAAGACTTCAGCAAGGATCCTCAGAAAAAAGTGACGCCAAGCCATTTACTTCAAGCAAGGGGTGGTTACACAGATTTACAAGTAGGCTTGGACTGGAAATATAAAAATCACCATAGAGTATTATTGTAATTTTCTACTTTATTGCTGTGAATCCCTTACTGGGCTTAATTTAAATATGAACTTTATCATAAGTATGTATGAAGAGTAAAAAAGGAGTATTGATATCTGTATCTACATTTATATCTACATCTATATCTACTCTATATTTATATCTACATCATATATTCTATACGTACCTATACATCAACATCTACATCTATCCATGTATAGATATATGTATATATCTATATGGATATAGATAGGTATGCATATATATGTATACATATGTGTGTATAAAGGCCTGTCCAGAAAAAGTCCAGCCATTGTTAGTATAACGAGATGGTTTCCATGGCATCCATCTAAGCTGGCAGCCAAGGGGAATGGAATGGAATGTGAATGTGTGAACAGACGACTTCATCGTACTAGTCAGTGGGGGTGGTAGATGCCGCTGCGTGAGCATGTGTACTGTGTGACCATTGCATTCAAAATGACTGAGCGATTAGAACAACAAATCTGCATCAAATTTTACATTAAGCTTGAACATTCCTCTGTAGAAACTATTTGAATGATTCAGAAGGCTGCAGCTATGGGCAACTGGTGATTGGCAGCTTCATCACAACAAGGCGCCTGCAAATGCATAACATCTTGGGCAGTTTTTTTGCAAAACATCAAATCACCCACTTGACTGAGCCCCTCTAAAGCCCAGATTTGGTTTCCTGTGATTTCTACTTTTCTCAAAACTAGAATTTCCTTTGCAAGGGAAGAGGTTTCAGACTGTCAATGAGATTCGGGAAAATACAACAGGGAATCTGATGGTAATTAGGAGAACTATGTGAGGTCCCAAGATGCCTACTTGGACGGGAACTGAGGCGTCATCATCTTATATACAATGTTTCTTGTATCTTTTATCTTCTTCAATAAATGTTTCTATTTTTCATAGTACATGCTAGACACCTTATGGTTCAGAACAAGCCAAGACTTTGGGCATTCTGTTGGAAGGTATTACCCTGGGATAAGGGAGGACTACTATAATTCTGTGTTAAGTACTGGTTCATAGGTGAATATAAGTGCCTAATCAAGGCTGGAGAAATAATCACCTGAAAGAATTAGAGGAGTCACACAGTCTGAGAAGAGTACTGTTGCCTTCAGCCATACTAGATACCTCATGTGATATTCCGATTTATAATCAATTTTGTTCTAGTTTCTGGCACAAAGCTGTTAAAAACCTTGGAATTTCCCAAGTGATATCAGGAGAGCTCTAGAGGTGTTTTTCTTGTTGTTGTTGTTGTTTTGTCATGCTAATGAGATGACTTTTGGAAAGCACAAAAGAATGGGAGCTGGTTGCCAAGGGATACAATTTTGTAATTGGAGGGTTGGAACTTCTATCCCCAAACTCCAGGCAGGGGAGAGGGGCTGGAGGTTGAATCAATCACCAATGCTCAATTGTTAATCATTCATGCCTGTTTAATAAAGCCTCCATAAAACCCCAAAAGAACAAGGTTCACAAGGCTTCCAAGTTGGTGAACACGTGGGTACCTGGATAGGGCATGGAAGCTTTAACCTTTTGTTATGCCTTGCCCTATACAATTCTTCTCTCTCATAATTGAGATGGGAAATAAATGTTTCCTTCAGTTCTATGAACCACTCGCAAAGTAATCAGACTGAAGGAGGAGTAGCAAGAATCTCTTATTTATAGCCACTAGGTCAGAAACACAGGTAACAACCTGGACTTGCAGCTGGCATCTGAAGTGGGAGTGGGGGGCAGCCCTGTGGAATGATCCCTTAACCTGTGGAATTTGATGCTATCTCCAGGTAAATATCATATTTTGCTGCATATAATGTACACCTACATTTTAGAGCTTCACTTTTAATGCATAAGCATAAATAAAAGAATTAAAAACATTCCTATAAATATGGAATTAGTACTACCTACATATAATATGCATCCTTATTTGTCCCTCAAAAATTTGGGTAAAAAATTGTACATTATACATGGCAAAATACAGTTAGTGCCTGAGTTGAGTTAAATTTTAGGATACTTAGCTGGTATTTTGAAACTAATTGTTGATGTGGGAATCCCCCACAAATGTACCTGCATTGAAAATCGGTCCAGAAACTCAAAAATTCTCCATATTCACAGGGCTTTGGAGAGAGCATGCAGATGGATCTGATCTCAGTAATGGAGAATAATCATCGGCATCAACAACTACTGAATGTGAGTTAAAAATGCAGCATCTCAACACCTTGTAACTCAGAATATTGGCACAAGCTTGGACTTGGTTACACAAATGCATTCAATGGTGATAACAACAATAGAACCTGTGCTTAGAGTTTAAGGTGGAAAATTAAACCTTTTTGATGGCCACAAAGTATTTCCTCAGTTAGATGCCCTTGTTTAATCTTGGAGACTTGGATCATTTTTTATATTCAACCTCTAGTTGTCTGGCAAAATTCCTATATTATCGAAAGTGCTATGTAATTACTTTCTATGTGAAGGAATAACAATGTTTTTTTATGTTTTTAAAATATTTTATTTATTAATTTTAGAGAAGGGAAGGAAGGGAAGAAGAGAGAGAAACATCAATGTGTGGGTTCCCCTCATATGTCCCCCAGTGGGGACCTGGCCCACAACCCAAACATGTGCTCTGACCAGGAATTGAACTGGTGACCCCTTGGTTCCCAACTGGCACTCAATCCACTGAGCCACAACAGCCAGGGCAGGTAACAAGTTTTTTACTTTTAATCATTTTAGGTTTACTGTTGCATAAACCACATTATAATTTTAGTGGCATATTACAAATTCATTGAAATTACTGTATTTTGCTGTGTATAATGTGCAACCATGTTTTTGTGAGCATTATACACCGGGTTATTATTATACTCATCATTACACCCATGGTATGTACTCACTATACCCATGTATAATGCGCATCCTTATTTTTCCCTCCCAAAATTGGGCAAACGTGTACATTATACACTGCAAAATGTGGTATTTAATAAGAAATACTTCAATAAGGTCACTAGTATTGGGGAACTTTTACTTACATAGACTGCAATAGGTAGAGATAAGCTTTGCTAATAATTTCATATATTAAGTTTGAAGATAAAGGCATAGTACTTCAGGATCTGTGGTATAGTTAGCTTCTGTAAGATATAAGGAATATCACATTCATTATAAAACTATTATTACTAAAATCTGTGCTCCTTATTAATGCTTGTAACATAGCACACTACAATTTTCTAGGCATTAAAATACATAATACGATCTTTAAAAAACTATATCCTCTTTGAATTTTGATTGCATTAAGAATAAGATTATGTGGAATAATACACACAATAAGTCTCAACCTGTAATTTTGCATCTCCCATTTTTGTTATTTTGCAAGCAGAATATCTATTTCTTTACATAAAACAATTTTACCTAATCTTTGTAAGGCAAGTAGCATATCATATACAAAACAAAAGAAATTCTAAACACATGATAAATTGCTCAAGTATTTATTGAATAAGTGAAATAGTGCCCTTAGTATAAATTATTAAACATATAACTCATGAAGATAAATTAATTCATTAGGAGAGAAAAATAATCAATTTTTACATAAGGGTTTATAAGGTCTTATGTAGATGATTTTGTGTGGTGGTATATTCAATAAATGATAATTTCTTACTGTCACTTATTTAACCTAGAATTTAGTATAGATGTTAATCAGTATTTCAGATACAAGTGCAAAATGTTATACCTACCAATTCACACAGTTACTTCTTAAATATTTTAAAAAATATTTAATGCAAATTATCAACATAGGACTTTTTTCTTAACCACTACTAAGATACTTTTTTGATTTATAGCCATTGAAGAAGATCAAAGTATAGTCACCCTAAAACTGCCTTTTGGGGTATTAATTTTAAGCTGGTAATTACGAAACCAAAAAAAAATAAAAAACCCTCTGAAAGAGCCTTTTACCTTCTCCTTTTCCTCATAAGAAATTCAGATGGAAAACTCTGCTTCAGGAAGGGAAGCTTATCATAATCATACTAGCTAGCTAGATCGCCCTATCCCATTGTCTCTGAGTTGCCAAGCAAAAATTGTATGTTCTGCTCTTCCCCAACTACCTATAAATAGCCTGTTTTCACATTTAAAATCTGAGGTTCCAAGCCCCCTTTTCTCCTTTGTCCAAAATGACTTATATAGTCAATTTTGCCTCACTGTCTTTGGACTTTTCATGTTTATGTGAATTTCCCTTGTGCACATATTAAAATTTAAGTTTTGTTTGTTAATCTGTCTGTTAATTTAATTATTAGTCCATTTAGAATTAGAAGTGGGAGGATTTTCTTCTCCACACCATTAAATTAACAAGGTATCAGTGAATTAATTCTCTTCTATACCCTATTGCGAGTATGTGGTAGGTAATATATCACCCACAATCAGAATATGAAAAAGTAGAAACATGGCTGTAAATCTTTCTCAAAAATTGTTGCAGTTTCTGAAATACCTAAAACTAAGTTATGATGCTTGATATGAATTCAGATAGGTACTAATATCTCATTTTTATTGCATATAATATTTCCTTGTACATATATTGTACATGTGGAGATTAAGGGAAATTTAACTTACTATTTGCACAGGATTTAAGGCAACAAAGGCGTATTTCAGTAGGAGGTGAAAAATACACTTTATTGAGTGTTTTGTCCATAGAGGTTTCCATTTAAATCAATATAACCTCCGTCAAATACATTTTTCTTTTCTGGCAAAATTATAAAGATTTATTTCTTTGTTTCTTTTTTATTTTATAGGACAATCCTATTCTTGATTGTTTAAGTAAAATGTTACTATCTAATATCACTACGATTATTTTCTGAATTCACTTTGTGTTTTCAATTATGCAATTTTTCAGTTACCTTGTGTTTTTGACTCCTAGTCCACTTTAATTTTATGGTCAGTATGGCTAGTGATCAAATTCACTGAGAGCTAACTGGTGGATAACTAATCCCTAAGATAGGAAAACCAAAAATAATATGTTTCTCACATTGAAGAGATGAGATAGCTGTTTAAGTCACTGCCTGTGACACTGTGATATAAGAAAAATATATATTTGTTTTTCATCAGGGCTCTGGTTCTTAGCAATCTTTCAAAAAAAAAGGGCTCCTAAAATCCTTTCAATTTCCTAAGGCATAGAATGAGAGGAATGAGCATTTCTTATTATTTATAATAAGACCCTTTAATCTTACCTGATTTTATGCTAATGAAGTGACTTTTAATGGACTCCTAGATAGCTCTAGGATGAGACTGGTTGCCACAGGAACCAACCGCATGATTAGGGGGTGTCAACTTTCAGCCCCAACCCCCTACCTCTAACCTCCAGGGAAGGGAGAGAAGCTTGAGACTGAGTTAGTAATCAGTCATACCCACATAACGGAACTTCCATAAATACCTTAAACATGGGCTTCCAGGATGGTGAGAATATCCACATGCCTGCGCCCTGCACTGGGGCGGAAGCTCTTGTCTCAGGACACTTCTAGACCTTTATTGGGTTGTTCACTTATGTCCTTTATAATATTCTTCATAATAAGCCTGTTGTAGTAAGCAAACTATTTTCCCTGAGTCCTGTGATTCAATCTAGCAAGTTATTAAACCCTACAACGAGGATGTGGGAATCCCTGATTTATAGCCAATGGTCGTAAGAATGAGAAACCTGGGACTTGTGATTGGGAACTAAAGTTAGGAAGGTCTTGTTGGACGCAGCCCTTAACCTGAGGGTCTCTCCCTGGCTGTGGATAGTTAGCATCAGAATGGAATTGACTAGTAGAACACCCAGTTGGTGTATGCAGAGAATCAGAGAACCGCTTGGATTGAAAAACCCAAGCATTTGCTGTCAGAGGTGTAGATACAAGCAGATCTTACTGTCCCAAAGTTTATTGGCTCTAAATCACTGTTACATAAATATCATAAACAAGTCTTAGTCTGCAGAAAGACTAGCTGAAACTTATCATTCAAACAGGCATAACAGATGGGGTGTGGAGGTAGGAATTATTGAGCCTTACTGAGTGCTCAGCACTCTGCTATGTGTTTACCATATATTATCCATTTTGTCCTTGAAGAGCTATATGAGAGATATTTTATGCATGAAAAATCTTTAGTATGTAACTCATGCAGCCACTAGCAATTTGAAAATGGGCAGACAAAGCCAATGATGAGGCATTTCAGGAAAAATTTTAAAGGATTTATAGTTATGAAACCTAAGGTGAATTCTACATGAGGAAGTAAGTCCACTGACGGGTAGTAGTAGAAAACAGTGCCGGGATGAATGTAAATATCATTATTTAAAAAACTTAAAATGAAATAAATAAATTTTAAACGATATGTATGTAATTAGGTTAGGAACTTCATTGTGTAGGCACATGTGGAGTGTTTACATGGTGACAGACACTGTCCGAGCACTTACCACTATTAACTCCCTTAATCACTGCAGCAACCCAAAGAGGAAGGGGGTAGGCACTTTCACTAACATCATGCTGTTTCCAGAGAGGAAATGTGGAGAAACAGAATTGTGATGCAAATGATCCAAAGTTAAATAAGCATTAAGTGGTTTGAACTCTGTCCGTCCTGCTGTAGACTTGAAACTTCCAAGCCCCAGGCTACAAGCCACAGAATTTTGAGCCGAGTTTCGTTGGAGATTATAGGCAGCCTTGCAGGATAGAGGTGGCACGCTGAAGTCCCAGTGTTTGTACAGTTGAAGTTGTACGGGTAGGACATTCACGCTCTGTGGCAATTAGGTACCAACAGATTTAAATGTGAGATGGACTAGTAAGACGAAAGAAGAAGCTCACCTATTTAGAAATAAAGGTGAGGGTCATGGGTTAAGAAAGCAAAAATTTAATTATAAAAATCAAATATACCAAGATAAGAGATGACCTAACTTCGGTTAAAGATGAGCTATTAATCTATTGACAGAGACATATATATAATAAGATACAAAAATTGTCCAGAAATCACTGAAGCTTTCTGCTAGGATAAGAAGTACAGAAATCAAGTAGAACATGCAAAATAATAATAATAATAATAATAATAATAATAATAATAATAGACAATGGTAATTTAACTCTAGTAGATTTTTCAGGTGTTTCTAATACAATATTAACAACTTCTTACACATTTGGCCATTCCTTTTCTTATTCAATTGGGTATTACACAATTTTATATTTATGGCAAAATTCTCTGAATAGAATAAATAGATAATAACCTCTCTATATTTTTAGGCATGCATAGAATCTGTGATAGCTGCATTACTAAAAGCGTAAACCCCAGGAAAATCCTCCCATGATTTTAATGAACATGCCCCACACAAAGCTACTCAGATGATTTTGATCCCTGGATCAATTAAAAGTCAGAGGCTAATGCACAAGTCAGATATAATTAGAGTGTCAAAATGATTTTATTATTTTCCAGCATGTGGGTGACTTTGTATATTTATTTCCAAGAATATGAATCAAAATATCAGTGCAGTATAGGTTAAACCAAACAAACAAGTTGTAGATTCAGTTCATACATCATTGATCAATGAATGTTATCAATTTTCACACAGCCCAGGATCCAGATACCTTTCCTGTTGAGTGCATAGCATTAATTTTAAATGACCCAGGACTCACCATGAGGAGAATTGCTAAAAAGCACTTTCAATGCCTTAAAAATATTCTGAATCACTAGTCCATATAATGAAAGAAACTTTTCATGTAATTCTCAAGAGTCACCTAAAGTAAATAGAAATATACTTATGTATATGTAAATCTTCTAAAGATCAAATTCCAAATAAATATTATGATAATAAAAGTAACAAACAACTTTTTTATAGTTGATTACCTCCATAGTTTGAAACTATTAAATGCTTATTGTATTAAAATGAGAATAACTGTTAATTCCAATTGCACCGATCATATTTTATAGTCTTGTTATGAGGTCAGAAGATAGAGCTAATCTATAGAAAACATAATACTGGCACGCCTTAGTCCATCAGTTCAAGGCTATTTGGAGTGCAGACTACATCCGAATAGGCAGTCCCATTGTTGATCGTTGATGTGATTCTATCGGGAATCTGTCTTCTTCTGTTCTCCCCACCTCCAACTCTTCTCATCACGAATGATCACGTGATGATTGCTTGCTTCTTATCAGAGGTCACTGCTGCATTCATTGTCGCTTCCAACACGCAAGGAAGTAGAAGGAACATCCAGGCCCACATTACAACTATAGGGATTCCTTTACAAAGTAGCAGAAGAATCTATATTCTTCTGGGATTAATGGATGTGACATTTTCTATGCCTTTCTACCCAATTTTTTTTGTCTGTAACTGACAAAGAAAAAAAAGCCTCTTTCTTGTATTTGTCCAAAATAGAAGTCTTTCACTTGTTATCAGAATTTAACCTCTTTGTTCTTCCTCTCCTCTAACTAAAATAATTTTCTCTCTTTTCTGTCCCAACCCTTGGAACTCTGATTCCATGGTCTGCAGCCGCATCTATATGCATAAAGTCTTCTTTGGAGGCAAAATTCTTTCTTTTTCTTACCACATATATATCAAGGTCTTTGTTTCTGAATGCCAGTTCATTACCATTGGACCTCTACCATATTTTTAAAATCCTACTGTTATAAGACTCATAAAACATGAATACAACACTTGCTCTCTTTTTATGGTATACTGACCTACCAATACTCCCTTTCATTTATTTCAGATATCAGTACCTGAGTCAGTCGTAATTTTAGGGTCACCCTTTCTATCCATTAATAGGATTCCATCATCCTCATAGATGACTCATCCAGCATACTGATCTTTCAGGTCCCTGGGAAACTCTTCCTTTTGACTATTTTCTCTGACAATTTTCTGGTAAAATGTCTTATGTTTATACATGGGAACTTATAGCAGCCAAGGTGCATTCACCTCTGGAAATTAATAGTTTAAATGATATACACTAACATTATAATCCTCTACTCCAAACTATACTTAACAAAATTTAACTCTGATTTTATCAAGAATTACAGCTTGATTTCTTTTTCTAAATTTGTAATTTCTTTATGTTTTCCTACCCACTAGCACTGTTTTGTTTTGTCTCTTAAGACAGGAAGTATTTATAGACCATTGTTTCTATCATTGTCTTTGTAATAAACTTATTTTCTTCTAATGCATGTATTTGTAAAAGATGCCACCATCTACTCAATCAGTGGTCTAGGTCAAGTGCTTGTGAGCAATCCTGGATATTTACATTCTTTACATTCTCTCATAATCTGTGAATCATGAGGCCCTATAACTCTGTCTTGTACAATAAATGCACTCTTGTTATATTTCTGTCTTGCACAATAAATATACTCTTATTTGTTATCTATTGTTAATTGTTGTATTTGCATTCTTATTCCATTGTTCTGAGCCATCCTTACCTCTCACCTCAATAACATGAACCACACACAGGGAAGCTACAATGTGCAAATTAAAAGAACATAGATCAATATTTGTGGGTACAGTGAAATACTTTTTAACTGTTCCATTTGATTCTTGTGTTTACTCTGTAGTTTTATTTTCATACTAATGTATGAAAACAATTAGTATTTTTATAATTGGTAATGAACATAGAAAATAATTAGTAATTTTCATACTAATGTATGAAAATAATTGAGGGAATGTGTATTTGGTGTCATTGACAATATCTTAGGATAGTATTGTTCTAATTTGATGTTGGGAAATCACTGCAAGGTAAACTGTTTATTGCATAACATTTTAAATTATAAACTTTTTGTCACACTGCAGCATGGTTTATCTTTTTCTTCTTAATTAATAGATTTTATTTTGGGGCAGTTTTATGTTTACAGAACAACTGAACTGAAAATACAAAGTGCCCATATGACCCTTCTCACCGCCACCATGCAGCGCCCCGCCATTATTAACATCTTCTGTGAAATATACTGATTGCAATTGAGGAGCCAATACTGATGTATCACTATTAAGCTCTAGAGTTTACATTAGAGTTCAGTTTTTGTGTTGTGCATTCCACTGATTTTGACAAACGTATCCTGACATGATTCTATGGTTACAATATTATGCAGAATAGCCCTAAAAATCCCCGTGCCACTCATTCATCGCTCCATTGTTCCCCCTGGACTCCTCATGACCACTGGACTTTTTACTCTCCCCATAGTTTCATCTATTCCAAAATGTCATGTAATTGGAATCATATAGTATGTAGCCTTTTCATTCGCTTCTTTCACTTAGCCATGTGCATTTAGTTTTCCTCTGTCTTTCCACAGAGTGATCTTTTAAAAGTAAAGATCACAGCATGTCACTTCCCTGCTTAGAATGCCTTGACCCATTCCCATTGTTTTAAAATAAACTCTAAAGGATGCTCACCGCCTATTACTCACAGTGTGGTTTATAGAGAGAAAATACCACTTCATCTAAGAGTTTATTCTAAATATAGATTCTCAGGCACCATCCTAGTAATACAGAGTCATTATCAATATACTGGCAATATACCAAGGTGACTGGGATGTTCATTGAAATTAGAAAGTATTAATGTTAAAAGCCCTTAATGAGCTTTTACCTCTGTCCACCTATATTGTGAACTACCTTCCCATATGTAACCACTGAATAACAAACAATTCCAATATGCTAAAGAAATAACTATTTTTCTTCAGATGAATAAAAAAGTATAAATAATGTTTATTTCAACAGTAATGATGAAGACACCAAAATAGTAAATTATAAATGTTCTAATTTTAATATCATATACATTTTCTTTTTTCATTTATGACATTTTAAAATTTTTATTTATTTATTTTTAATTATATTTTATTGACTATGCTATTATAGTGTCTTGATTTTTGCCCCTTTTCTATCCTCCACCCAGTGCCCCCTACTCCCTCAGGCAATCCCCCCACCATTGTTCATGTCCATGGGCATGATATAAGTTCTTTGGCTACTCCATTTCCTAGACTGTACTTTATGTTCCCATGGCTTCACCTTACCTTTTAATCACCTTACCTCTTAACCCATTGTCCCCTTCTCCCCTCCCATCTGGTAATCATCTGGTAACTAATTTCTTTTCTCTTGCTGCTTTATAGAGTCTCTGTTCATCTTTAGCCTTTGGCATTTTAATTATGATGTGTCTTGAAGTGGGCCTCTTTGCATCCATCATAACTGGGACTCTCTGTGATTCCTGAACTTGCATGTCTATTTCCTTCTTCACCAATTAAGGGAAGTTTTCTTTCATTATTTTTTCAGACAAATTTTCAATTTCTTGCTCTTTCTCTTCTCCTTCTGGCACCCTACAATGTGACTATTGGACCCCTTGAAGTTGTCCCAGAGGCTGCTTATACTATCCTCACCTTTTTGGATTCTTTTTTCTTGTTGTTCTGCGTGGTTGTTTTTCGCTTCCTTATGTTCGAAATCATTGATGTGATTCTTGGCCTCTACTGTTGTTTCCCTGTAGATTGTTCTTTATTTCAATTAGTGTATCCTTTGTTTCTGACTGGTTCTTTTTTATGCTGCTGAGGTGCTCACTAAGTTCCGTAAGCATCCTTATAAACAATGTTTTGAACTCTGCATCTGATAGATTGCTTATCTCCATTTCGTTTAGCACTTTTTCTGGAGTTTTGATCTGTTCTTTCATCTGGACCATGTTTATTTGTCTCTTCATTTTGGCAGCCTCCTTGTATTTGTTTCTATGTATTAGGTAGAGGTGCTTTGACTCCATGTCTTGATAGTGTGGCCTAATGTAGTAGGTGTCCTGTAGGGTCAAGTGGCACAGCCTTTCCTATCACTCAAGGGGTACTCGAGGTACACCCTTCATGTGGGTTGAGTACACCCTCCCCTTATAGTTGAGCTTTGGTAGTGTTGGCAGATCAATGGGAGGAATTTATTCAGGCCAGTCAGCTGCAAGGACTGGCAATGACCACTGACCCCCAACCTCCACCATCATGGAAGATCAGCTGTGCAGGGGCAGGGTGGTGGTGTCCTCATGCGGTCTGTAGCTCTCCACTGCATATGCTGGCCCTGGGGGCTCCCGGGGTGGTACAGGTCAAGGTCAGCCCACTTTTGTTTTGCCCAGGACCACCCTGCCTGAGCAATCTGATGAGCTGTAAAGCAATCTGATGAGATTGGGTACATTCAGGGTGCTACAGCTGTAGGCATGTAAAGCAATCTGAGATGGCTGCTACTTGTGCTGGGCTTGGAGATTTCCAAGTGAAGGCAAGTTGTGAATCTAATTTGGCTGCCTATAGGGCTCACTGAAGCCAGCTGTCACTGTTTGATATGATTTAGGAGCCAAGATCAGCCATTCTTATGGACAAGCAGTTTGGGTGGGCCCACAAGTTGGGTGGGGCAGAGCCTCTGGGGATGTCCAAAGAGAATCAAACAGTATTAGCCAGAGTGATGGATTCTCAGATATGGTACCAGCTTATAGGCTCTGTGTGGGGTGGGGGGGTTAGCAAAGGGACAATGGCTCACCTTAATGCCAGACACTTCAGTTTCTCCCTGTATACCTATGAAGCTGCTACCCTGGTGCTGGAGCTCAGAGGGAGTAGGTCTGAGTAGGTGAGTCTGTGTATGGGATCTTTAAGAGGAACTGCTTTGGGCTCCACAAGTTTCTTCCACCAACTCAATCCCCGCTGTTTTTTGCAGCCAGAAGTTGTGGTGACTTATCTTCATGGCATTGGAATCCTGGGCTGAGGGACCTTGTGTGGGTCAGGACTCCTTGCTTTCAAGATACCTCTCCCAGATTTTTATCCAAGTGGGTGTTGGACCAGCCATGCGGTATCTGCACCCCTCCTACCAGTCTGGATGGATGTGGTTTCTTTAATTCTGTAGTTGTCAGACTTCCATTCAGCTTGATTTCTGATCCTGAGTAATGGCTATTCCATACTTTAGTTGTAGGTTTGATGTGGTTGTGTGAAGAGGTGAGCCATGTCTGCCTCTGCTTCCATCTTGACCAGAAGTTCCAATTTTCTTAACGGAAAATTCCTTTAAGTCTTATTTTTTTCAAACACTTAAATGTTGTAATTGTTTTTATTCTATAATGCAAAAAACTATGCAAATGTATGAGTGCTTAATACAAATTTTTACTTTCATTCCTTTTTTCCATTAAGAGTAATCTAAAACATTTAAATTTGTATAGAAATTTAGTCCTAGATTAACAGTTATTTTTCTTTAAACTCACTCCATATTTCTTTGACAAAGAACAGAACTATTCCAGCTTTAAAAAATACAGAAAGGTATATAAGTTTCAATAAGAACAGAAATGCATAATAACTTAGTCACTGCAAAGCTCACCTGGCTAATTTTCATTTACCTCCCAGATAAACAGCTTAACATAATTTCTGCAGCAAAACCTGCTTTAAACTCATCAGCCAAGATTAGATCCTTGCATTATATCTTCATTTCACCATACTATCCTTGTAATGTAATACTTGGTATTATTTTTGCATATGTCATTGTTGTTGCTAGATTGTAAATCCCATTGCGGATTTAGAATAGAATGTCTGTCTCAATTTTTTTTCAGCATCATTGGGATCTGGGACACTGACTAAATCACAGATGATACAATCAATAAATATTTTCTTAGTGAACTTCAGTGCAATTACTGTCAGTAAACATTCTTACCCAGTCCTATACCTTTAACATATGTATCCACCATCTTGTATAAAGAACATTGATTTTCAGAATCAAATATATTTAGGTGTTTTTAATGGAAGACTACAAAATATGTTCCTATAATTGCAATTTTATTCTTATTTGTGTTTAACCTAAAATTTAAAAGTTTCTTCATTTGCCAAAGTCAAATATAATCCACAAATTTTTCTTAGTTTCATTTACACAACATTTATATTCTTAGTAGGCATGTTGATAATTTTTGGTCCTCTCTAGGTACAATCTGGTGATAAGGACTGAGGTATTTTTGCTTGTTATTGTTCATTTTCTTTGATTTATTCCCATTTCATAGCAAGGGTACAGCAATGGTGCAATAAAAATTAATTTCATTTTCTATATATACCTCAAATTTCCTTTTAGAATTATTTTATAAGCTTTCTAACAACTCTTCCAGTGAAATGTCTTTCCTTTTTCTTCTCTATAAGCCTGCCTGAATAAAATGTCAGGTTCAACATCACACAATAAAACAAAGATGAAATAAAATATAGTCCCCCTTAATCCTGGTTCACTACTCCCATCATGACACCAAATTTCTTTGTGGAATAATTATGGGAAACTGTAGTCTAACTTGCAAGCCAACAATAACCAAGATCATAATAGGATGCATTGCTTGCAAGGAAAATGCTTAGCACATCAGCAATAAAGAGAGGATATATCCCTGAAATACTGCTTTCCTTGGGATTCAGAATTTATATTCAAAACATTGCTGTTGCTCTGAGACACCACAATAACACTTCTGCAGCACAGTTTCAAAGGTCTAATAAATTAGATTCTTCCTTGGCTCAGTCAAAAATACTGTGTTCAGCAGTTTCAACAATGGGAGCTTCCTCTAATTAAATTAAGTGCGGTAGACGCTCGTGCCAGCAATGCTACCTCGAGCTGATAGATTCAGGTTCACAGTATTGCTAATCTGGCGTGCTGCCAGCAGGATGATCAGAGACACGGAGCCAACAATTTGATCTCCAGTAACTGAAAGACAAGAGGGGGTGATTTTCCTTTTAATGGTACAGCAGTCCTAACATGCAATTTATATCTCACCCCTACCATATATCTAAAGCATTTTTGGAAGGTCCACTTATTAAATTTAGAAATTTAATTTTAAAAATAGACTGTGAGCTCATTGCTATTTTAATATAATAGCTAATTTTCTTTCTAAATCATCTACAAAGAGATGGCAGTTTGCTTGGAATACAGTCTTAGCACTGAAAGATCTTAGAGTCCATGGAAGATTTAGTACTTTTCAGTTTGTGGGGTTTTCTTTTTTTAATTGTTAGTGTGTTTGTTTTCATGGTTTAAAAAATTAAATTTTGAGTAAAACTTGCCACAAAAAATTTAATTATTATAATTTCCACAATCTGGAGTAAGATTATAGTTTTACAATTTTAGGGCACTGAATATTTTCAGTGAACATATATTTACATGGTTTTATTTACTAAATCTCATAATATAAAATTTCCATAATTTAATTATCAGATTGTTGATTCAATTCATAGTTTAATTAAGATCCTCATTATATTTTTTCAATCATAAATATTATTATGTTTATCCATTTCAGTGATGGCCTCACAAACTACCAGAGTGTATAACGAAAGTAAACAAAAGGCGTAGTGTATATGAGAATTAGAACGCATATTGATCACTTCTATTGATCACTTTCTTATAGATATAATCAAGACACTTTTATAAGAGACTGAATAAGAATATTAAAGCATAAATATGTCAATAATGGAAAGTAGAGTAAAATACAACTATAATTGCAGTAGATTAGTGTTATGAAGTCTTACCCTGGCTTTTGAAACACATTAAAAAAATGTAAGTTTATGTTGGAGCTGCAAGGGGCCACACGACTTGAAATGTAGTAATGAAAAGATATGTCTCATGTATGGAGGACTTTAACTGTCAGAGCAAAAGCCAAAGCTTTAAGCTTAGGGTCAGTTCTCATTTAAATCCTGATATTCAAGAGAATATGTAAAAATGATACTTTGATGGTGCTACATAGTAATGACTCTAAGAAAAATGAAAATTTTAATTTAGCATTACAGTGAGTGTCCAATAGGGATATTGGGCTGAAAACATCAAATATCAATTATTTTAGGGACAACAGCACAGAGTATACAAAAATCTCAAAAGTGTTTAATACAAAATGCCTTTCAAGAAGATTTCTAGGTGCTTGTTATGCAAGTTAAAGTTTAAAGAGCATCAACAACACAGTATTTGTATTATGCAATGTTTCTTTTTAGTAGTCTGCGATGTCCATTAGAATAACAGTCCTAACATATTCACTTTAATATGTACATATCAATTAATTAATTCACTCAATAAATCACCTGAAATTAGTATTACATCTAACAGGTATTCTAAGGGGACATGGGGAGAGTTTGATCGGGAAACTCTTTAGGGGCATGGGAGACTGTTAAACAGTAATGAATGCACTGACATTCTTTCTCTAATTACAGATTAACACTTCATTATCCCATTTTATTGAGCCAGGTGATATAATTATATAATTTATATGCTACACTCTACTGAATGGAAACATTAGGATGATTTTTACTTTAATATGTTATCCCTTTCAAATATCATATTTTAAATAGGTCTTCAATTATTTACCCAGGATAATAGTCAATATTTTTCAATTTACTCAGTTTGATGATTATCAGCTACTATTATGCGCCCCTAGAATATCATATACTACATTGTCAAACTTTTTCTAAATATTCTTGCATGATTCATGAATTGGTAACTGGGTCCACGGCCAAGATTACCACCTATATATTCTAGATATTGAAGAAAATATCTACTCATTAATACTTTCCTGAATGTAAAATATTATTAGATTAATTCAGTGAACTCTCAGTTTATATTACCGACATTTAATGAAAGTATAGGTATCAAAGTATTTTAAATTTCTTTTCAGATCACCTACAGATTACAAAGTATACACAGAATTCTTCAGATAATCAGGATCAAACATTGATTAGCACTAAAATCTGTACAGTAGGAAACTCTACGAGACGCATACAATATCGTTTCTAAAATCCCTTCGGTCCAGCTCTTGGTCCAGCCGTGGTTACAGCAAAGCAACGCCAAGCGGGCTTAGACCAGAGGAGCAGATTTAGCTCTTATCGAACACAATAAAGCTCCATGCCTTTTGTCTCGTTTTTACTGAATTTATTGGGGTGACACTGCTTTGTTCCATGTCTGGCTTTTACTGAAAAAGAACATAAATCTATAAGAAAAAGTTCATATTCAACTCTTCGCTTCTTACAAGGTTTTTATTTTCACTGTCAAACATTTGCTTTTATATAGAAGAAATGAAAATACCATCTCAGCCAAAAAGTCTTTCAGTTCCCCACTAAACGTTATAAAATGCCTAGACCAACACCTCTGGAGTTTACTGGCTGCATCATTTTCTTGCTCAGTTATCCTGGGTGCAGCTCTCTGACAGCCTATCACATAAACCATTAAAGAAATCTCATGGATGTCATGAATGTGCCTTCTCTTCCATTACCAAATTTAAATGTTCTCGCTTTCAAACCTATTCATATACAGCAGAGAGCAGTGGCTAGAATCGATAAACCCCTCAATCAAACTATGAAATAACACCATATCATCAGACAGATGTAATAGAGTTGAGAAGGGTCACGAAAGGGCAGCCAGGACGATGAAGGGGATGAAGTGGCTTTCATATGAGTATAAATGAAATCATCTGATGATAATCTGACTTAGATTTAATTTGTTTTAGAGTCAAAAGTCTTTGTAAAGTCACAGAGAGTTTTGAAGAGGACATGTTTTCCAACAGTCACAATGTTGAAACTATGACACACACTTCATTTTGAAGACGCATTATTAAAAGTGCCCCTTAAACATATGAGTCGTGCAGTTATTATTACCCCATGCGGAGCTATCTCCTGAAAATATTGATAGGAGCACCAAAAATTATGGCTGATAAATATTCCTACACGGATAATCTAGGCATCTAGCACACTGAAGGGCCTATCTGTGATCCCTGCATATAAATTGTAGTTTTCTGTCCCTGGCTAAAACAGATGGAAAGTGTTCTTTTCTCCCTCCCTTCTCAATGTACCTTTTAGAGCTGACAGCCTTACAGGTTATTCCAAATGTGATATATATTGCCATCAAACTCCAAAAAGGGCCTCTTTTTCATGGTGGGCAGTGCAAGATTCATCACTTGTGTCTCACCTTAGAAGTAATATTGCAACATATTACAAACCCCTGGAGCCTTGGTAACTTAATTAATGTGTCAAGTTGCTGTAGTTTCTAGTGGATTATCTCTGATCTTCTGTCAGACATGTATTTTACTAGGGCAGTTAAAGTGTTTCTTACTTTTTGTTCACTAGGATTTAGCATAATCTCATCAACGAAATAGACTTGCATCATTTTATGAAGAATATCATGATAATTAAAATCCCCTTGGAATGGGAAGCACAGGGAAATGACTTGACCTACCCTTGAGGCAATTATACCAAAGCATATTATTGTTCTTACTGTATGAAAACAAAGCACTTCTGATTTTCTTTACTAATAGTGACAAAAATAGATTAACAACTATATTCCAGTTTCCAAAATGTGCTTTGTTTTGCTGTAATAAATATACACTTCCATAACTACAGGTTAATATGGTATTATGAAATGAAGGGATTTTGATGATAGATTATCAATAGGTAGACTTTCCTCACAATGTATCTTTTATTTTTGAGCTAACTTGTCATGTTAAATAGGTTTTTAGAAGTATCAACCACTCCTATACTGTTCAAGAATTTCATCGTAGGACAAAAGTCTGCAATCACCTCCATGGATGCAGAATTGGTTTTGTTTATTATCTTAACTGAGGGGGGCTTTTCTTTGGGCTTTCAAATGTCCCTTCCTACCATTCCTGTTGTCAGGGAATTGAGGTAGGGATTCTGCAGGTACTAAGTGTACTTTTTTCATTATAAATCTTCTGAATAGAAAATAAACGTCAGATAAATCTGTGATCCCAGGAATGGTGGAGGAGACAGATTTGGGTCTACATTCCCTTAAAACCTGGATACAAGAAGTTCTCCGTTAGTGGACCACAGTGATTTTTCAGGGCAATGTAAATTAGAGTCAATCAAAGTCAGCGTCTCCAAACACTTAGAAATTTTAGATGTTTCCTGTTTCTTTGCAAAATTTCTCTGGTAACTCCTTCAAAGTACCTCTGGAGTAACCCTGGAATTAAATGTATGATCTGCTATAATGGTTAGATGTTGAATTCTTCCTGAAATGAACCGTGACTATTGGTGAACTGTCATGTCTGGAAATTGAACAGCAGGCTATGAATAGTTTTCTGTCCAACTAACCAAGAATTGTTTTGCCTAAATATGAAAAGTTACATCTGACTACTCAGCCAAACAATTTCATTCCCACAGACTCTTTGATCAATGAGATATACCAAATATTGCTTTTTTCTTTAATTAAATCTTTTGAGATCATTCTTGATTGATATGTAGTTTAAATAATAGAGTTCCTGTGTGTATGCCCTTTACCTACATTCGCCCAGTGCTAACATCTTACAAAACTATACTGCAGTATCACAACTGAGTATTGACACTGATAAAGTAAAGATATAGAGTGTTTTCATCACAAGGACCCTTCATGTTGACTTTTTATAACCTCACCCGATTCTCTCCAAACACATCCACTTCTCTTAATTTTGTCATTCCAAGAATGATACATAATTGATACTCTACACTATGCAACTTGTCAGAAAAGCCTTTTTGTACTTAGCATAATTTTCCTGGAATTTGTTCAGTCTGGTGGTTGTGTCATTAGTTGGTTTCTTTTTCATCGCTGAGTGGTATTCTTTGGTATGGATGCCTGATGGCTACTTACCTCTTCAGCTATTGAAGGATATTAGCTTGTTTTCCACTTTTAACTGTTGTGCATATAAACATTGTTATAAACATTTGTGTAAGGGTTGCTATGTGCACATGTCTTTCTTGATTACTGTACCTATATAATAAGTCTTGGAATTAGTCTGATACTCTTTATGAAAGTTATTTTAGCTACCTTAATCTTTTTGCTTTTTCACATAAATTTTATAAAGAAATAGTGTCAATAGTTGTAAAAGTCTTGCTGTGATAAGAATTGGGTTTTACTTGTGTGCCAACTGGGGGAGAATTGACATCTTTGCTTGTGAGTCTTCCAATGCAGTGATACAATATGTAACATGTCTCTCCATTGATTTAAATCTTCTTTAATGTCCTTCATCAGCATTGTGTAGATTTCAACATAAAATTCTTACACCTATTTTGTTAGATTTACACGAGTATTTAATTTTAGAGTGATTTTAAATTACATCATACTATAATTTCTATATTCATGTATTCATTAATACTGTATGGAAATACAATAGATTTTTTAAATATTTATCTTATATCCAACAAACTTCACTGAACTCACATGTTATTTCTAACATTTTTTTAGTCCTCTCTCCAGGATATATTTATAATTGATTTTAGAGAGAAAGGAAGTATGTGTGGGTGGGGGGGGGGAGAGAGAGAGACAGTGATGTAAGAGAGAAGCATCTATCATCTACCTGCTGCCCTGATTGGGGACAGAACCCCAACATTTCTGGTGACAGGGTGATGCTGCACCAACCTGAGCCACCCAGACAGGGCAAGAATTTTTTTTCCTTCTGTGGATTCCTCCGGATTGTCTATAGTACATTATGTCAAGCACAAATGGAAACAGTTTTATTTTTTGCTTTTTTATCTCTATGCCTTTTATTTCCTGTTCTTGCCCTGTATCACTGGTTAGAGAACTCACAGCACTGTGTTGAATAAATGTGGGAATAGCAGATATCTTTGCCTTTTTGTGTGGAATGAAATACCATGTACAAGGTATCATGTACAAGACTATAAAGTTGTTCTTATCAAGCTTAAATGAATTATATGAGACAGACCACAATCTCTAGTCTTATGTAACAACATATAAATCACTTACAAGACAAATTCTAACAAATTCCATTTTCCTAAGTATTTTATAAAGAAGTGTCATAATTTAAATACTCAAAAGTATAACAAATCATGATGAAATTTAAAACACATTTAGAACTGAACAGTAATGAAAATGCTACAGTATTTTTCATTTGTGGGTTATAGGTCAATAGGAACTTATAAGAAAATGTAAAATCTCAAATGCTAATCTAGAAAAAGACATTTCTAATACAAAACCTGAATAACCAGTTCCAAGTATTACAGAAAAAAGGAATTCACATAAGGACAAAAATTAATAAATAAAGAAAATACTACAAATAAATCAGCAATGTTCAAAGTTAAATCTTTGATGAATACTGAAATAAACCAAGTTCTCAATGGATTATCAATAATAAAGTAGAGAAGGGAAATATAACTAACACAGTGTTAATAATGAAAAAGCAAATACAGTAAGATATATAATATATAGCATAGATTTTAGTAGAAAAAAGAGTAATGGGAATCTTTTTGCCAATAATTAAAAAAATCACCTATAGTGAATATTTTTAAAGACAATATAGGGCATTTTTAGGATATTTATATGTCCTAAAATTTTAAAGTATTTGAGTCAGTGAATATTTTAAAATCTGTTCATGCTTCTTATATGCATGACACCAGATCCACACAATTTTATGTACAAGATCTGCCAAAGAAATGTGAAGTTTATTAATGTAATGACAATTGAAATTGTATGATTATCTGTGAAAACTGTAATTGAAAATATGTTGGAAAAGGCAGACTCTTTCATGCAGTCTCTAGGCCTCAACTCAGCTACATAGGAGTGTCTTGAGTAGGCTCCAACACTTCCTTGAACAAGAGAAAAAGAGCCCACCAGCCTGTGCTTGGTTTAGCCCCTGGTGTTGCGGTATCTTTCCCTGTTTCAGGCTTAATGAATGCTCTCTTGTCTCTGCTTGAAGTAAGCCCTGGCTAACCCCACTGCTACATCTTTCTTTAGTGGGTAAAGGGCGGGGTTCATCCACTGAGGCATAAGAGGGGTGCATGGAAGCAAATCGCCCTGCAATGGATGTGACCCCAGGAGAGACCGGATGGCCATGGTGACCCACGCACAATACTGACTTTGATCTTGCTCCGTCTATTCTCTATGTGACTAACACATTTTTCCACCTAGTGCTTAACTGCATCGTGTTTTTCTTGGTGACTCCAATACCAAGATGCAACGGGCTAAATGTTTACAGTCCTGTCTTAGGATTGATAAATGGTGCACAGTACCCTGTTTGACAAATAGAACTTTATAGATGAATTTTAATAACATTATTATTGACTAACAGTGTAGCAGTTGTTATGCCCCTTTAATTGGTCTTACTCTCGAAAACTGCACAGCTGGACATAGTTTTAACTCTAAGCAGTTCTCAACAATATATATATGGGCTTCTATGACTACTGGTAAGTTAAATATATTCAGGCTGTACAATGTCACAATCGAAAACTTTTTACTTACATGTGGTGTTATAATATTCTGATTTAAGTTTCACTTTTTATGTTGTACAAACTATGTTCTACAGAATAGCTAAGGACAATTTTAAAAGAAAGCTTTCTGCCATTTTTACACAAGTCCAAGTTATAGGCAAACTAATATTTCTTTCACACAGTGAGAGAATTAGACCCAGCATCTGTAGGAAATGGAAAACTGGTTGCCAGGGGGAAGAGGTCTAAATCTTTTTAATGTGGTGATTTTATATTGTTAGTCTGGCCCTTTTCCCAAATGGAAAAAAAAGAAAAAACAAACTGTGTGTGTGTGTGTGTGTGTGTGTGTAGTTTATATATATAATATATAAATATATTTTATATATATATACATATATAATGACACCTTGGACATTCATGAATTCAACATGGGCACTCAGCATCAAAACACTTTTAATATTGTTTTGTTTTTATTGTAAAACCACATGAGAGGCATTTTTTGTTTGTTTTCTTCTTTAGAAATAATAGAAGAAAATATATTGCCTTTCTAATACTTTTATGGGCATCAAGGAGACTATACCCTTATGACACTCTCCTATAATGGCAATATATAAAATAATGTATTCTTATATGTCAAACTAAAGGGCTAGCACAGGACTTAAATCAACTGGGAAAACAGTAAGGAAATACCAATGAGCTTTATGGAAGAAAAGTTAATTAATACATTTCTCTGTGACTTGACTATAAATAATATAATGGTTACTCTCATCACTGCTGATATCGTGGCCTTTTTTTATTAGTTACCCTTTTTAAAAAAAAGTTAATTGATTTTACAGAGAGAGAGGAAAGGAGACAGAAAGAGAGAAACATCGATTTGTTGTTCCACTTACTCATTCATTCATTGGTTGCTTCTTCTATGTGCCCTGACGGAAGATCAAACCCACAACCTAGGTGTATTGTGTATCAGGACAATGCTCTAACCAACTGAGCTACCTGGCCAGGGCAGTGAACAACTTTTTTACATCCAGTGATGGTACCGCAGGATACTGTGATCACTCTTCTTTTCCTCCTGTCCCTCCACAGATGAAGTCATTGCCTTGATATGAAAGAATTGACTTGATATAACACTTTCTAGTACAGATAATTTTCTCTTCATGCATACAAGGACATGTGGGCAGAATCCTGTGTTGTTCCTTTCCTGAAAATTATCGTGCAGTCAGAGCTCATAAAAATCATAAAATCCCCTGAAATCAAATTGAAGAATTTTTTTTTTTACTCAAAGGGATAAACCATTATCTCCAACCTAAACAAAAAAAGTTCAGGTCATGAGCGTATCAAGCTTGAGATGTGTTAAACTTTTCATGTTGGAAATAAGTTAAGATCATTCCTACCAACGATATATCCACAGGCAACTTCTGTGGCTCTAACTGCAAGTTTGCAGATGGCGCCCTGGGGACTGCTATATAATGACTTCCTGCCTGAGACACAATTATTACCCCACTCACCATTCTGTTACCCCATTCGCCAGAGGGAACAATTTGGATTCCTCATGACTTGTTTTAATGCAACTTCCTGTTAGAGAAAATAAGAATATCTTGAAAGCATATATTCACATTTGCATTTGCATGTGCCTGTGTAAAATTACATTTATACATACAAAACCTCAATATATTAGATCAAGATATGTTTTGAAGAAATGAAAAATTTTAGTAAAAAATACCAGAAAGTTTTATAAATCAGTTAAAAGAAACTATATCAGTTATTCAAGACATTTTCAACTAAATAATTTTCAGTTTTCAAGCTTATTTTCAATATTTTGTTTATTTACTTACCATTTTTATTCACATCCTGCATCCTACCCTTTACTCTTTTGGGTCTGATTTACACAAAGCATCAGTGTTACCCTTGGAAAGTCTGTAATCTTCGGTACTTTCCAATATACGTCCCTTAGAAATAATTTCAATAAAAAGTCAAAGCTCCATTTTTGAATACTTGTCAGCTAAACAAGTTCTGAGTTAATTTCTGTACAGTCCCTAAATATGAATATATAGATCTTTGGCACAGTTTTATTAAAGGTATAGCAACTAATCTATCAAACAGAATTCTGATCATTCAATTTGAAAATAAATTTGCCTCTGAAGAATACATAAAGTAAGAATTTCTCATATTTGAAAATTATTCATGAAGAAAAATAAAAATATGGTTTATTATTGTTTCTCAATTATAGGGGAACATATTCAAAAGAAGGGTTGGGATAAATTATACAGTTTATGAATAAATATTCAATATAAAAATCTCTTTCAACTTGCATTTATTCTTGACTTGGCTTCTGTTCAAGTTTATATTTTGAGGTTTCATGTCTCTCTAAACTCTCAGTAATGAGGGCTTAATAGCATCATATAAAAATGAAAATAAAAATGTAAAAATACTAAATCAAACTATTCAAATAGAAGATGCGGAACAAGTGGAACTCTCCTACGTTGCTTGTGGAATTGTAAAATGGTGAAATCACTGTGAAAACATAAATTTTAAAGCTCTTTTAAAGAATAAGTTATTTAAAAATCTTTGGATGTAACTCAAATCACACTTGTGAAGCTACAGATTTGAGAGGAAATGGTGTGTTTTAAAAAGAAAAGAAAACAAAACAAATGAAAAGAAAAAAGCAACAAATGGTTAACTCTCTGCTACTGGAGAGTAATTATGAAAACTCCAGAGGCAAAATGTCGTAACTGGACAAATGTAAGAAGACAAAGAAATTAAGGAACACCTCTGGGTGACTGTAGCCGCATAAGCAATATTCCAAATATCGTCCCGATACCATCATTGCACACCCGAATCGGAACCACGGGAGGGGTTCTCACAGAGCGACCTCGAAGTCCTTCACAGGAAGAGTGGTTCTGAAGAACAGATAAAGAGGAATGAAAGTACTCTAGGGAACGTCTTGTTTTTCTTTTACCTATTTCCCTCCAGGAACATTTCTCCCAACGAAAATCAGACTATTGCTATATATATTACATATACAACACTTGCTGTGGCCAGACACTTTTTATAGGTACTTTGTGAATATTAAGTCATTTCATCTTTTTACACAACCTATGTAGCAATTGTTATGAATATGGACATGAACAAGGCTGATTTTTTTGTCTCTTAGACCTACTTATTCACTTGACTATTACTATTTTTTGCTGACTTAAGTAAAATAACTCAAAAACTGTTAGTATAATTTATACATATTGCCTGCTATCTAACATTTCTGCCAGTTTTTTATTTTAGTAACTTTTTTAGCCACATTGTAGAGATTTCAGGTACAGTTAAACCTCGATTTTCTAATGTCTCCCAAGTCGAACAATTCGGTTCTCAATCGAGTTGTTCTCAGAAAAATGTCTTAGTTGTTAACAAAACTTCAGTTCTTAACCCAACAACCCTGCCACATTGATACCTGTGAGATCAGTCACACGTCTCTCAGGCAACAAAGGAGAGAATGTGCGCAAATGAGTCAGTTTATAGCTATACCTCTCATTGTTAACGTCTTAGAAAACTGTGCTGTATCTTTGTATTTTCTTGTTTTTGTTTCTGTTTGTTATTATTAAATATGCACAATGAGTAACCATGGGTCCTAAGGTTAGCGATAGTAGCAAAATGAAAAGGAAAGTTGCAGGAACAACAATAGAGCTTTAAAAAACAATTGCAAAGTATGATAGAGGTGTTCACGTGTCTAATCTGGCTACCAAGTATGGCGTGGTGAAATTGATGATTAGCACAATTTGAAACCATCAAGAGGCCAATTTTAAGTCGTCCAGATTTCTGATGTTGCTAAGGGTTTGAAAGTGCTCAAAAAACAACAATCACAAGCAATTGAAGAGGTAGAAAAATTGTTGTTAATTTGGATAAACTAAAAGCAGTCAGCCTGGGACAGCATTCTAGAAGCAATGACACATGGAAGAGTGAATATACTGCAGGCCGACCTACTGAAAGATGCCCCTGGAATGATGCACCCATTTGTTTCAGGTTATTAAGGGGTGGTTCAATAAGTTTAAGAAAAGAAGAGACGTTCATAGTGTAGTGAGGTGTGGGGAGGCTGCCAGTTCTAACAGCGTAGCTGCTGATAATTTCTTGGCAGAATTTCAAGAATATGTAGAGGCTGAGGAATTTGTTCCCCAACAAGTGTTCAGTTGTGATGAGACAGGCCTCTTCTGGAAGAAAATGCCGAAGAGGACCTGCATCGGGCAGAAGAAGAAGCCACTGCCGAGACATGAGGCCATGAAGGATAGGCTGATGTTAGTGGTGAGTGGGAATGTGAGCGGGGATTTTAAATCGAAGCCTCCCATCTACCATTCTGAGAACCCATGAGTTTTCAAGAAAAATAATGTCATAAAAAACAACTTGAATGTGATATGGAAGGCTAATAGCAAAGCTTGGACAACCAGGCAATTTTTTATTGAGTGATTCATGAAGCGCTTGCCCCAAGTGTGAAGAAATACCTCCAAGAAAAACAGTTGCCATTCAGGGCGCTTCATGTAATGGACAGCACTCCTGCCCGCCCACCAGGTTGGAGGCCGAGTTGGTGAAGGAGTAGCTTCATCATTGTCAGGTTCTTGCCACCTAACACGATCCCTCTCATCCAGTCCAAGCACCAGCAAGTCATTTCTAGTTTTAAGAAACTCTACACAAAGGCTCTGTTTCAGAGGTGTTTTGAGGTGACCCCTGAAACTAATCCAATCCTCAGAGACTTTGGGAAGGAACATTTTAATATTCTCACTTGCTTGAGGCTCATAGACAATGCATGAGGGGCAGGGGGGGGATGTATTCCAGGACCATGCAATCAGCCTGGAAGAAACTGTGGCCTGAGTCTGTTACTGAGAGAAACTTTGAGGGCTTTGAGGATGAGCTTATGTCTGTTATGGAGGATATTGTGTCTCTGGGCAAGTCCATGGGCTTGGACATGGATGATGATGTGGAGGAGTTGGTGGGGTACCCCAACACTGAGCTGATCACCAATGAACTCCAAGACCTTCCAAGGGAGCAGCAACAGATGGCAGCTGAAAAGCTCTCCTCAGAAGAGGGGGTGGGAAGGGAGGATATTCCTATGTTATGAAGTAAGGAAATGCTTGGGAAATGGGAAGAAATGCAAAGGTTTTTTTGAGATATATCACTCTGACGAAGAAGTAGCAAACTGAGATAAACTTGCATTGTTCAATGACAATGCAGTATTTTCACTTCTGGCAACTGTTAAAATGCAAGCAAAAAGAAACATCATTAGATAGGTGTTTAGTGAGACAGAGGCCCAATGAGCCTGAAGCAAGTTCTAGTGGAGCAAAGAGACAAAAGAGAATGAACCTGAGAACAGTGACCTGATGTTTTTATGGAAGGGACTCCTCTCAGAAACAGTAACATTCCTCCGTCCCTCCATCTCTCCTCTTTATTTTCAATCTTCAATTGCTTTCAACATTAAAAGTAAGTTGAAATGTGTATGTAAATCTTCATTTTTTACTATTCACTTTATTTACTTTTTTGTTAAATTTTTGTTTACATTTCACACCCTTTTTGTTTTCAAAGTGTTTATTAATAGATTAAACAGTACCTTAGGTATGTATTGCATACTAGAAAGGTTAAAATGGAATCATTTGGGGGTCTGGAGTGGGTTAATTCAACTTACATTATTTTTAATGGGATACAATGATTTGGTTTTATAAAAAAATTGCTTCTTGAACAACCTTCCAGGACAAATTAAATTTGAGAGCTGCGAATTCACCACATGACAGATGGTTTGAAGGAACTTGTGAATCTAACATGAGTACATTTGAAACTAAAGGCACAAGCGTTGTTGATTTGAATGCTGATGAAAGAGCTGGGAACAGGACCATTTTTTCCATTGCCCTGCTCTGGCACACTGTGGGCCAGCGTAATGCCCTGGAAATCTACGGCTCCTAGTAGAAAGAGGTCAAAGATTATGGCCGTCAAAGACACTGACATTTTTTTCAAGGGCACTAGAAGCTGCAAAAGCAACAAAGTTAACTCAGGTTGGAAGCAGGTCTTCAATGAGAAGACTGAAACTAAATAACATGACTTCCCTAAATTATACACAAAAATAATTGGAGAAAGTTTAGAAATAAAGTCACTAAGGTCCATGATATGGCAAGAGCAATGTGGGAATACAATTTGTTCACAAAATTAATGCTACCAATTACCCAGTAGTATAAGACGGTTTGAGGAACATTTGGATTATTACTCAAAGAGTTTACACTTGCAATAATAACAGTAATACAGCATCCTACGTACTTAATTATAATGCACTTTATGTCACATTATTATTTATAATTTGAAGTTTTAGAGTTACATTTGAATTAAGAAAGAAAATCTAATAGCATTAAGAAATCCAACACCAACCTTCTGAATACCTGAATGTCCCACCTTTTGACCACTAAAATATTTTCTGTTGTTTTCTGCATATAATTTGTAGTATTTAGCAATTTCAACAGATTTATACATTTTTATTCTTAGTTTATGTGAAATGTTTTCTTGATACACATTTTATTTAGACCTTTAATATGTACAAATATGTGTGCATATACATATTCAAAAAACTTTCCTCTGTGTTTGGGGTTTTTTTGCTTTTGTATTTTTAGTAAGTTATAATTTTTTTAGAAAGGTACAGTGTAAAGTTGAATAAATTTAACTGCAATTTTTCTCAGGACTACAACAGCAATGAACGAAGACACTTAAGGGACATTTGCAAAGCCATTGCATATTTTTACATTTTTTTCCTTCATTAATTCATCAAATGTTTATTGAGTACCTCTGAATGCAAAGTACTGTGCTAAGCACATAGGGGTTACAAAGATAAATTAATCATTATCTGAAACCTCAACAACTTCAGTTTAATAGTTAGAACTGGACACAAAATTACCATAATAAGATGGGGCATGCGAAATGCTATGGAAGAACACAGGAAGGAGAAATATGTTATGCATTAAGCAGAAGTTTACAGGACAGCAGTACTGAGACGGAACGTGAAGGATAAGCAGGAGGTAATTAGGCAGAGGTGGATGGACAGGCCCTCCTGCTGTATGGAACTGTAGGCGAAAGATAGGAGTCTGGATGAAGGTGAGCTACATGTGTGGGAGATACTAATGTGGCTGGAAGTCAACAAAGTGATGTTTGCCCACAAATTGCAAATAAATCTTGCATACTAGTCTATATCTCTATGAATTTTAACTTCCAAAATAAATTTACTTATGTCAGTCTCTATTATTGTCATTGGATTTTCTTCTCTTAAATATTAACTTTTAATATCCCTCAAACTTTATATTAGAGGGGGGACCCCCCAAAACAGGAATTATCTACTGAAGGGCAGGCCCTTTGTAGTATAGGCTTCCACCACTAGGTGGAACCCATGTGTATCAGTGTACCAGCTGGGGTTGCTGTGAGAAGCTACATTTGGCCTCAGTGAATTTTTTTTCAGACTCTTTCAACAAATTTGCCCATTTCATGATGGGTAATTTGCAAGCACACCTGCCCACACCATGCTGAGTGTCCAGCAGTTTTCGACTAAAAAGGGCATGACCCCCAGAGCCCCACTCTCCCTATTCATCCAATCTGGCCCCAAGCTAATTTTTTGTTTTGTTTCCCTGGATGAAAAGTCCTCACAGGAAAATGTTTTGCTAATATGAAAGAGGTGAAACAAAATGGCAGAAGCACTAAAAGGCACCAAAATCAACAAATTCAAAAACTGTTTTGAGCTGTAGAATAAAAGTCTTGATAACTGTATCGCATCAAATGAGTACTTTGAAACTGACTAGACTTTAAACAGGTAAGAATTTATTGTACAAATAAATATACAATTTTTTTATAAATACATTCCAATTTTTGGGTCCCTCTTCGTACTACCTAAAAAGTGATTCCCTCAAATAGATGAAATAATTTCCTCCATTATATCAACTCCGTCATACCTAACTTATGTTTCGTGACTCTCAAACACAGACCTTTGTTTTTATAATCTATGTAATATGTAATCCCATTACTCTAAACTGCTGTACAGATTTAAGAAAAATAGCCAGTACATTGAACATAATAGGCACCCAGTAAATATCTGCAAACCGTATATCTGTAATTCTGACGTCAAGGTCACCCAAGCAATTTTGCAGAGGAGCCAAAATTGAAATGCCTAAACTGTGATACTCGTGCAGGCCCTACTCCCCAGACTCACTGGTTCATTTTCTTAAAGCTGCTTTGTTTAAACCTCTCTCAGCTAGCTGTCTTTTCCATGGTTTCTCCATTCTTGTTTGCTTCAAGAGTGTAGCTACTTCCAGCTGCTGCTCAGAGGCATATTTACTCTGGAGCTAAAGGAGCTTAATCTTACTTATGCTGGCCCCTTTCTAGGACCAAAGAGGAGTTCCAGCAATGTACTCTCACGGTCATACATTTTCATAAAATTTGCACAACTAAGATGATTTACAACTGCTTCTTCATACTCTAATTTCCTCTCTGTCACACTTTCTTGAATTCTATATGGTATTAGAGAGACTGCTGCTAAAATGAAGTTGAGGATTCATATTGTTTGGATTTCATTTCATATACAGGGGGAGGCAGAAGGAGGTTTACAGTTGTTTGCATGGCAAAGAATACAATAATTCATCAATAATAATACAAGAATAAAGTGGGTGTTTCACGTACTCACAACGGTAAATGAACTTCTGCCCAACCCTGTATTTATGTGGTTCACAGTTTCTCCTCTTTTAAGTTAGGTTATTGCTAAACATCTAAGAATAAGAACAGCTTCCAGAAAACACTCCTAGCAACCACTGCTCCAAGTCTCTCCATGTAGTGAAGAGAGGGTGCAGGGTGGGCAATCTTGCAGAATGATAAGCGTGTCCTTCAGGGCCCAGTTTTGGAAGTATGTGACTAGTGAGTCCGCCAGCTGTACAACTGTGTAAGAAAACTTGAAAAGTGTTGAAATCTTAACATATATGTAAAACAGAATCTAATAAGGTAGTGTCTAATTTAATATCAATGTCAAAAATTCATGTATTACTAGGAGACTCTTTAGACATTGGTTCCTCTTTTATATAAAATAATAAAGCATATCCATTTCAAGTATCAACCCCTCACTGGCATCTCCACAGCTGTAATGCATCCCCATTAACCACAGAACGTCTATAGCAATCACATTTAAGGACATATGATTATAATGTATCCACATCAAGCTTTGGCTATATTAGAGAAAATTAAAGTAAATGAAGTACTCCAAGGAACAGATAATTTTGAAAAAAAATATGGTATATTTCATCTATCTTTCTGAAAACTCAAACCTCCCTATACACTAGCCTAATCATTTTTTTCTAACCTCTTCAACTACAGCTCACACAAAGCTCTAATAACTTTATTAGATAACTTTATGAAGATAACTTTATCTTCAACTGAAACTCTTAATTGTCTTCATTTAATTATTTTTCTGTTTTTTATATGCAAAAGCTTTACATAGTTAATGTATACAACCCAATGAATTTGGAGATAAATATACACCTGTGAGAAATCATCACCACCATTAAGGCCAAATACATATTCATAAGTTTTCTCCCACTTATTACTATTATTACTATTACTGTTATTAGTATTTTGTTGTTGTCAGAGCCCTTAACATACAATCTACCCCCTTAGAAAATTGTAAGTATACAATACGTTATTGCTGTAGTAGATCCCCGAACTGAGTTTGCATAATTAAAATTTGTATCCTTTGATCATCACCTCCCTGCTTCACACTCTCTCCACTATCTGTCAATCACCATGCTACTCGTTGAGTCTATGAATTTGACTCTTTTGGAT